>NC_133327.1:688565557-688810557 GCF_042186555.1 Aquarana catesbeiana | reverse complement strand
ATAATGGAGAATACAGAAGGTAGAAGAGCGTGCAATCTATTAGGGTTCAGCTTCTGTAGCTGTGTTCGCACTCATGCAGAATCACAATCTTCATCGGTAACACGAACGATGATTTAGCATTCCGCCGTGCTGCGCAGTGTTTGTACAAACATTCTTTTTTCATATTCGCTGTATTGATTTACCGAGAACGTCGTTCCACGCCGGCGTTTATTTCCCCGGTGAGTCATCAGAGGAGGCAATCCAACCTGCTTATTTACTGGATCCAGTTTTTCAATAGCGCTCACGCCTGATAGGAACAATTGGAAAATCTGCTAGAACTTCTTATTCTCTGTCAAATCTGCTTTCAATTTTCTCAGCTCCAGAGGATTGCGTCCCACTTATTTATTAAATTCTTCATTTGGTTTTCTGTCACTTTGCGGGCGCCGTCTAAGCGCAGGATATCGTGTAATGAAACGGTTTCATGCACCGAGGTTACTGGAAAAATATATTATTTATATGAGCCTGGTGGCGCGGTAGAAATCGCAGTCATTTGGAGCGGAGAAGAGACAAGCAGCGGTGTCACTGTCTATAATTTAATGACACCGTGATGGGATAACAGCAATATAGAGTCCCGGCTTCAGCTGTATTTGCCGTGGATTTTTATTTTCTGCTTCTCGGTTAAAATATACAACTTTTCTTTTCTTTCGTCCTTTATGATTCTTGTCTCTGTTCATCTGGCTCCGCCCACTAATCAAATTTGTATTACTTTCCATAGGTCAGAAGCACTTAAAGCATTAGTAAACCGCCAAAAAAAAAAAGAAATACAAAAAAGGTCCCCTGTAAGATAAAGGCATAATGTGCTAGTACGCATCACATACTAGCACATAATAAAAGACTTCCGTTTAAACAACGCCTCCAGCGGTGTGCTGACAGGGCTTCCATCTTCACCGGTCTTCCTTCCGGCTTGCGGGCTTCAGCTGTTTGGCTGAACGAGCCGTGATGACGTCACTCCCACCTGTAAAGGCGTTTAAAATGTCAGCTATGTTGATTTTTAAGTACCGTAGTTTGTCGCCATTCTATGAGCTTGCGCAGTTTTAAAGCGTGACATGTTAGGTATCTATTAACATCATGTTTTTTCAATTTTATGAAAAAAAAATAGTATATATTATGTGTGTGTTTTTTTTTTTTTTTTTGTTACTACATAAAAATTAAATTTTTTCCCAAAAAATTGCCTTTGAAAAACCGCTGCACACATACCGTGTGACAAAAAATAGCTACAATTGCCATTTTCTTCCCTAGGGTATCTGCTAAAAGAGAGAGAGAGAGAGAGAGAGAGAGAGAGAGAGAGAGATTTATAGAGAGAGAGAGAGAGAGAGAGAGAGAGATATTTAGAGAGAGAGAGAGAGAGAGAGAGATATTTATAGAGAGAGAGAGATTTAGAGATTTAGAGATTTAGAGAGAGAGAGAGAGAGAGAGATTTAGAGATTTAGAGAGAGAGAGAGATAGAGATAATATTTGGGGGTTCTGAGTAATTTTCTAGCAAAAAAAAAAAAAAAATTATTTAAACCTGTAAAAATATAAAGTCCCAGAGAAAGCCGGGTCAGCAACAGCGTTGCACACAGCGATCCCCTGGCAGTTTGGTCACCCAATGGGCAACAGCTATTTATCCAGCGCCATTCATAAACGCACCGGGTAAATAAAGGGCTGCCAATCTGAAAAATGTACATTGGTATAAAAGTGTCCCAATGGAGTGAAACGCGTAGGGAGAGCGGGTATGTTCTCCTTGCATCGGATAATATCAATACATTTATTTTGGCCTGTTGGGAGTCGAGTCACTCCAGCTAATGTTGGACATTCTGCTGTCTGAAGAGGAAATCACCAAGTGCAGAGCTAGTGCTGGACATTCTGCTGTCTGAAGAGGAAATCACCAAGTGCAGAGCTAGTGCTGGACATTCTGCTGTTCGCATCCTTAGTCCAAATGGGTAATCGAGATGTGCACAGCTGGTGCTGGGCTCTCTGTTGTCTGAATCTTCGGTCTGCAGGGACAATCAACAAGTACAGACTTAGTGCTGGACTCTCTGTTGTCCAAATCTTCAGTCTGCAAAAGCAGTCAACAAGTGCAGACCTAGTGCTGGGCATTCTGCTGTCCACATCCTCAGTCTGAATAGGCAATCAAGAAGTGCACAGATAGTTTTGCTGTTGTCTGAATCTTTAGTCTGCAGCAGTGGCGGCTGGTGAAGTTTTAAGATGGGGGGGCGCCAGACCCTGCCCTTCCTTTTTTACCCCTCCCACTTGGTGAAATGGGCGTGGTTTCAGCAAAATAGTGGGCGTGGCTCACTAAGGTGGCGTGGTTAGCCTCTGAGATGAACGAGGGATGGAGGGAGAGGGAGAGAGGGATGGAGGGACAGCAGGCCCAGATCCTACACAACAATAGAAATATGTGTGCTCCAGAAAGTTTAACAATCAGCAGATAAAGATATTCCAAACACCTGGTGTTAGCACTTCAATCATCTCGGCACCATGGTTGTTATGGTGTCAGGATGATTGAAGCGCATTATTTCTATTATTACATTACATTATTACAACACTAATACATAAATAATTCAATCCATCAATTTTACCAAGTGGTTATTTTTTTTTTCAAATATAAAATTTATTAACCTCCAAACATGGGCGGAGATCCCACCGATACAAGCAATTATACAGAGAAAAACCATGTTACAATTGTGGTATATAGAAGAAAAGTATGCATTTCGAACGCCAAGTAGGTTTACAAAACTTAAAGTACATAAACAGATGGCTTGTCTACCGTTAAGGTACATTCTATGGAAATTCTCATCTCGTATTGGGCTTAAAGTCATCTATTTATGGTGGTCCGCCCCCAATTTCCACTTTACTCTAAAAAGAAACTAAAGTATCCGAAGGGTAGCAAGAAGATGTAGAAAGAGCGAAAAAGGAGAGGTGTGTAAGGGGGGTGAAGTGGGGAGGGGAGAGAACAAGGGAGAAAGGGGAGGAAAAGGGAGGGGGGGACAAAGACATGACGGTAGATAGGTCTACTCTTAAAATCCGGCTAAGAAGACGAGGTCCACCTATTCAACTCAAGAGTCGTTGACCTTCATCCGAGAATATGAACATATTCCAATTGTCCCATGTCTGTTTAAACGTCTCTTGCTTATGTTGTTCTGTCAAAATCAAGTCCTCCATCCGCTTAATTTCCTCCACTCTTTGGAGCCAGAGTTTTATAGGGGGAGGGAGGGTCTGCTTCCAGAAAATGGGGATGCATCCCTTTGCTGCATTGAGTAGATGTCGCACAAGTGATTTTTTATATGTCTTAATGGGTACCGAGGAGAGGTGGAGAAGGAAAAAGGCGGGGTCTTCTGGGACTATGTACTCAGTAAATTTTTGTGTAATTCTCCTAACTTCACCCCAGAAGGGTTGTATCTTAGGGCATGTCCAAAAGACATGGATCAGAGTTCCCTCCTCCTCTTCACATCGCCAGCATAACCCAGAGGAGTCCGGGAAGCATTTTTTTAGTCTAGATGGTGTCATGTACCACCTAGTGAGCAGTTTAAAGTTGGATTCTTGTATCTTGGCGCATAGCGAGGATTTGAGGGAGAGGGTAATGATCCGAGCCCTTTGTGAGGGTGAAAAGGTACAGTGTAGGTCTTTTTCCCAACTGGTAAGACAAGTCAAATGCGGTTGCTTCGTTGGTGTATTTAGGAGGGAGTACGTTTGTGATAAAATATGGGCCAATGGGGTGTCCTCAGAACATAGTGCCTCAAATGGCGTTAGGTCTCGGATAAAGTTATGCGGGTCTGGGAGTGAGCGGAGAAAGTGGTGTAGTTGCAGTGCTTTCCAGAAAGAGAGACGGTACATACCCGTTGGGTTAGAGAGTTCTGCTAGAGTCGGCCATTTCCCACCGCTAATGAATTTGATTGCGCAATCCCTCCCTGTTTCTCCAAGAGACGTTATTTCCCTTGCTTCCATACCTGGTTCAAATTTTGGGTTGCCCAAAACTGGAGATAGGGGTGAGGTCTTTGATGTGAGAGCTGTGTGGAAGGCAATTTGGTGGCTGTTCCTCAGGGTGGTTCCTATAAGAGGGTGAGTTTTCAGAGTGTTTGGGAGATCGCCTACACACCACAGTGCCCCCCCAAGAGGCACACTCGACTGTGATTGTTCGAGGTTGATCCATAATTTGGAGGTACTATTTCTCCTCCAGTCGAGTATATGACCCAGGTGCGAGGCCATGCAGTACAAGCGAATATCGGGCATTGCCAATCCCCCATGTTGTTTGGGTAGGGTTAGCTGTAGGCGGCGTAAGCGTGGTCTTTTGTGTGCCCATATGAATCTTGTAAAGAGTGCGTGGGTCTGTTTAAAGAAAGAGGACGGGAATTGGTAAGGCTTGAATAAGGTAAATGAATTTCGGTAAAATACTCATTTTAAGCAAATTGCATCTCCCGAACCAGGAGCAGAAGCCCGAATGCCATCTATCTAACAATGCCCGGGTCTTTGCCAATAGTGGAGGAAAGTTTAGATCAAATGTTCTTGTTACATCTGGAGGGATGAGTGTGCCCAGATACTTTAGTGCTGATGAGGTCCATTTAAATTTAAAGTTTGACTGGAGGTCAGTTAGTATGCTGGGGGGGACTGAAACACCCATAGCTTCAGATTTAGTGAAGTTTATTTTTAAATTTGAGATTTCCCCATATGTTTTGAACTCTCGCATTAGATTGGGGAGGGAAATTTTAGGATTTGTTAGGGAGAACAAAAGATCATCAGCGTAAGCTGAGATCTTGTAGTGTGTGTTACCTACTTGAAGTCCTGTTATGTCCGGGTGCGACCTAATTCTGCATAGGAAGGGCTCAAGGGAAAGGGCAAATAGCAATGGAGACAAAGGGCACCCTTGTCTCGTGCCATTCCTAATGGGGAAGGGGCGTGAGAGTACACCATTGACCTTCACTTGTGCTGATGGAATCGAGTAGATGCTACCAATCCATTTCATCATTCTGTCTCCTAAGCCGACCTGACGGAGCACCGAGAACATATAGTTCCAGTGCACCCTGTCGAAGGCCTTTTCTGCGTCGGTACTAACAAAAATGCTGGGGATTTTCCTAGTCTTAGCTACATGGACAAGGTTAAGGACCTTAATGGTATTATCCCTGGCCTCTCTGGTAGGGATAAATCCCACTTGATCTAGGTGGATCAGGGAATTGAGATGTGACGCCAATCTAGTTGCTATGATTTTAGAGAATAATTTAAGGTCGATGTTTAGAAGAGATATGGGTCGATAGCTCCCACATGAGCATGGATCTTTCCCCTCTTTGTGAATTAGAGAAATATGAGCTTTAAGAGTATCGTTAGGGAAGTTAGAACTCGTCCCTAGTGTGTTGAAAAATGTCACGAGTCGTGGGCCTAATACCGATAAGAAAGTCTTGTAGTATTGGACTGTATAGCCGTCCGGACCTGGTGCTTTACCTATTTTCATGGATTTGACTGCCGTTTGTAATTCTTGTAATGTGATTGGTTCCTCTAACAGGGACTGGGTTTCCTCAGGTAGTGAGGGCACTCGGGCTTCCGAAATGTATTTTTCAATATCCGCTAGACTGGAGGGAGGAGAGGGGAGATTGTATAGGTCAGAATAAAAGGTTTCAAAGCCCTGTGCGATTTGCTTTGGCAAGGTGGCCTTTCTACCATTTGGTAATGTTATCTGCGGAATGTACGAGGCTGCCTTAATTTCCTTTACCGATCTGGCCAACAGCTTACCACATTTCTCCCCCGACTCATAAGACCTCTTGCGGCAAAACTGCAGAGCAGCTTTTGCTTTATAGAGAAGTAGGTCTGTAATTTGTGCTCGCAAAGTCCCCAATTTCAGTTCAAGGTCTCGATTGGGCAACTGTTTATGTTGCAATTCCAATGCAGATAGGTCAGAGAGTAACTTGGTAAGCCGTGCGTTCCTCTCTTTTTTTGATAGTGGCCCCATGTTTAATGAGTATACCCCGTATCGCACACTTGTGCGCTTCCCACAAAATACCGGGGTCACAGTCCTGGGAATCGTTTTCCTGAAAATATGTATCTATGGCTTTGGACACATCTCCCAGCACCTCCGGAATCTGCAGCAAGCTCTCATTTAAGCGCCAGAAGAGAGACCTCGGGGATGGACTCTCGGTGAGTGTGTATGTGAGGTGGATTGGCGCATGGTCTGACCATGTAATCTGACCAATTGTGGATGTTTCCACCAGGTGTAGTTGGTCATGTGGCAGCAGGAATAGATCCATTCTGGAGTATACTTTGTGAGGGGAGGAGAAGAAGGTGTAATCCCTCTCTCCCGAATGTTGGAGTCTCCAAATATCAATTAGATGGGCCTCGTGCATAGATTGTTTAATACATTTTCGGTGAGACTGTGACAAAGAGGAAGTGCCAGAAGACGTGTCCACTGAGGGATCTAGGGGTGCATTAAAATCTCCCCCCAGGATCAGCTGACCTGCTTTGTATTCCATCAGTTTCTTGATTGTTTTCCTAATAAAGCTTGCCTGCTGCTCATTGGGGGCATAAAGGGTGGCCTGCGTAAACTAAGCCTCTCCCACATGTCCCTTTAGGAATAGGTAGCGACCCTCGGGGTCTGCTAACATCTCCTGGAGTCGCCAAGGCAGCCTACTAGAGACTAAGATCGACACCCCCCTGGATTTGGCATTGCAGTTTGTAGAGTGATAGACATATGGGAAGGTCCTATTCTGGAGTGCAAGGGATTTATTTGTTTTGAAGTGGGTCTCCTGAATAAGCGCAATGTCTGTGTGCGCTTTTTTAAGATCATGTAGTAATATGCGTCTCTTTTCCGGGGTGTTGAGGCCTTTAGCATTAAGACAGGTTACCTTAAAAGTGTCCACCGCCATGTCTTCGGGGAAAGTAAAGGGAAGGATTAACAAGGGTCACACTCAGATAGGGAGGGGTGGGGGAAGTAGGGGGGTAGAAAGAAAAGAGAGAAGAAAGAAGCGAAGAAAGGTGTTATAACAGCGACTACTCACACTTCAGCTGTCTACACCTAATTATAAATCTAAATCAGTAAGACAATGCCTACCTATAGAGCATAGTACCCCGAACCTAGGGTATATGCAGTGGCCTATGTGGGGTGTGGGTGGACATTGCCCGCGGGAGAGGTCCCGGGACTCCCTCCCATCCTGGTCCACTCAAGAAGCAAAACTGAAATTAACAACCATCATAACAAAATAAAGAGAAGAAAAGTGGTCAAAGCAGCTATCCCAGTACTCATCTACTTAGGGAAGTCGTTTAGGGGTTCCCTCCCCTCCTCCGCGATCACCACCCGGTGGCTACTGGTGATCCACCACGTGTACATCTAAAGACCCGTATCGTAATTGTGGAGCCCTCAAGGTCTATTTCTACTTCAGCAATGTAGGTTGGGGTGTTTCCCCCAAGCGATCATCAACCTAGCTATACAGTGGTAGGTCCAGACAGACCCGTCTCTTGCTGAAGTCACCAGCTGGTAGAGTAAACCCGCCCCCCCCCCAGGAGACACGAGCATAGCGCATCCCAAACCGTCTCCCCTCCTCCCCCCCTCCCCACACGGGCAAGCCTCCCCCCTTGGTAGGTATGATGTGCTCACACGTGGCCGTACATTTTATAACATAGCGAGACATGAGTTAGCGTTACATTCCCCATCTAGATTTCAGACCTCCATAAAAACATAGAACATAAAACATAAAACACAATACTTAATATACCAACATAAGAGAAAAGTCCAGCGGGTGTAAAGCTCTGTTTCCCTCATATCTGACTTGCTGACAGGAGAATGAGTCAGCTATCTATGGGGAAAGTTTTAATGAAGATATATTGGGTTGGTCTCTGGTATGCTCTGTAATCAGCTGGGCTCTCCAGAGAAGCCGGGGGCCGGCAGCTGCAGGCCGGATAGTGAAATGGTCACCGGAGTGTCTTGTAGAGAGCTTGGAGGGGGTCTAAAAAGAAAATCTCCCGGGATCCTATCGTGGGTGATGAGCGGGGGCTGCTACCGCATAGGTTGCGAGTGAGGTGGAGCGACTCAACTACACTCGGATAGGCATCCACGTTGAATCGGGAGTTTGTATCCGATCTAAGGGAGCTTGCATGTCGAGGTGACACAGTTTTAGCCCGTGCAGGTCAAGATTCGTTGGGGGTGGAACGAACACCCGGGGTCAGTGGGGATCTCTCCAGGGGGGTGGCGAGACGGCAAGAGGGGTAGTTCAACAGCAGTCTAGGTGTCGTGGGCCAACAACTCCTTCTGTGAGGAGGAGAGGGGCACAAACCAGTCTACTTACACTTCCCGCTGGCTCTCCCGGGAGGGAGATCGGAGGCGACGACCATTCCTCTGTGTTCTTTGCGGTTTTGGAGCCCATTGCCGCATCACATTGAGGCGGCCAGGCGCTCTAGGCAGATAGTCCAGCCAGTTGGGTATGTCGATTGGATCTGTACCTAGAAAATTAAACAAGGCTGGAAGGGAGTCCGGGGAGCGTAGAAGGAAGGATCTCTGTTCTTTGACGAAAGTGACTGACAGCGGAAAGCCCCATCTGTAAGTGGCATTGCAGCGCCGTGCCAGGTCCAACAAGGGTTTCAAGGTGGCTCGGCGGATAAGGGCCAAGTGGTTATTAATTAAACCTGTCATTGTCACCAAAGATCATCTGTAGTAATCCAAACCTCAATACCTAATTTGTTATAATAGTGCAGCTTTACCTTTGAGATATTAATAGACATTTCATTGCTTGAAAGTTGCTACAAATATGTCTTCTATTACAGGCAAACGCTGCTGGACACAAGGATGAATTATACACCAAAAAGCTGCATACTGCACTCAATAAAAGTCCTCCAGTGCAATAACTTCAAAATTCATACATAAATGATCAAATTATCAAAGTGCTGCAGTGCAAATTGTTTCACATTAAAACACTATTAAACAAAAAAATAAAGTATTCTTGTGTATTCCAAATAAATAAAAATATTCCAACTGGCTTCATGAAACATAAATTGAACCAATACTGTGAGAAATCCACACTAAAGTTTAATAAACAGATTCCAACAACGTGCTCCCGTGCAATTAAATATAAATAAACTGAGTCCCAGAAAGTTAATAACTTATTAGATGAACTAGTGCAATAAGAATCAACTCCAGCTTCACTGCTGTGCAGCCGCCACTGCCAGAACTAGCCTCTAACCAAATTAATTAACCCCCAGGTTATAAGGGGTTAAAATGGCAGACAACCCTCCCCGTAGGATCAAAGATCTAGCTCCCACTGTGCGCCTCTCTCCAGAACTCCAGGGATCCAGCACATCCTCTCTCAGGTCCAGCTCAAGCGCTTGGAGAGAAAGAAAACCACAAAAACTATGGCCCAATATCTCAACTCCAGCAGGTTTAAAAAATGTTACAGATACTCCCCTCCCGGAGCACAGCGGCACTTACCTTGCTGACTGTGTTGTCCTCTCCTCTCCTGCGGTGTCTCCTTCCAACGGAGTCCGCTCCTCATACTTCCTGTTTTCTCTCTCCCATTGCGCCCGGGAGAGAGAGAGAAAACCGGAAGTGACATCAAACTCAAATGTCAATCAAACCACCCGGCCGTAGTAATAGATACTACGAGCGCCGGGCGGAAGCTACCCGGCGCTTCGGAAAGCGCCGCAAGGCGGGATAAAAGCCCGCAAATGAAGCACCGTGTCTGCAATCTTGTGATTAACGTGGTGCTTCCCATAGTGCACCATGTCCGGCGCTCAAACACAGTGCACTTCGTTAAAGGACTTTTTTTTTCTTAAAGGGGCAGTTTTAAAACATTTTTTTTTTTTGTGACTACATAGGAGGGGGGCCGCCGATGGGCCGCCACTGGTCTGCAGAGACAATTAGCAAGTGCAGAGCTAGTGCTGGACCCTGTTATCCAGATCATCAGTCTTAAGAAGCAGTCAGTGAGTACAAAACCAGTACTGGGCTTTCTGTTGTTTGAATCTTCAGTCTGCAAAGCAGTCAACACACACAGAGCTGGAGCTGGGCTGTTTTTATACACGTCGGAGCTAAATAAAAGTAGAATAATAGTGTGTGACTGTGGCAGTCATTAGAGTGTAAGCTCCTCTGGTAAAGAGACGGAAGTGACTGGCTCGGTGTTCTCTGTACAGCACTGCGGTATATGTCAGAGCTATATAACTGTAGAATAATAGTGTGTGACTGTGGGGGAAACATTAGAGTGTAAATTTTTGTTTATTAAAAAAATCATACAAACATACAGCTTATTAATAAAAACATATTTCCATAAAAATAAACAACAACTAAACAAAAACAAGCGTGCTTACATCAACAAGTAAAGAAAACTGTTTCCTGATAAGATAACACAGAAAGAAATGACAACAAAAAAGAGACTACAAACTCCGAACCTCAACTTAAACACAATCCAGGCTAAGAAACATTTTGAGATTTAATCGCCACCAGGAAGTGATTCCAACCCCCCCCCCCCCCCCCATCCCCCCATTAACCTCTCCCCCCACATCATTCACCCGACGTCGACATCATTCACCTTGTATTCTGCACTAGCCACTCTCATTCCCTTCCCACCCCCCACCCCCCCACCATTATCCATTATGATGCGATTCCAAACCCCCCCCATTAACCCCTCCCCCCACATCATTCACCCCGACTTCCACATCATTCACCCCGACTTCCACATCATTTACCTTGCATTCTGCACCAACCACTCTCATTCCCTTCCCACCTCCCGCCCACCATTATCCAATCCATCCCTCACTTCACCCCTCAGTGTCTGCTGACCTCCAGCCACACTTCGGCCACACCATACATGCTGGTCCAGCACCATCCACTGCCTTCACTACACTAGGAGAAACAATAGGTGCAGACACATGTTGTAATATGTTGGCCAATTTATGTAGGATATTTATATTACAGTACCATATTGACCAGCCCAGAATTCAGTTGATGATTGTTGTCCACACCAACGCAATTTTAACATATCAAAAGGACAGCTGATGACCCTTTGATATGTTAATCTTATGCAAGTCTACCTAGGTATGTGAGGAATGGCCTGTTAATCAAAGGGTACATTGTTTACATACTTAAGGATGATAAAGGACCATATAAGAAGTATTGATTTATTGTAATTAGACTTGAAGGGGTAACATTAGGATCAAAAAGTATTTTGGGTTGACCTAGCAGAACCCCCCCCCCCCAGTGTAAGACTAGTATTTCAGGTGGACGATTCAAGCTGGCAGTCAGTCTTTTCATTCTCCATGAAGGTGACCGAACGATGTGGGTTCTCTGAAGGTGTATGAATGCTGCACAAATAGCCTGGCACCTGTTTTATATTTACTCTGTTGGATTTTGTCATCTGTTGCAAGTATCTTATGGACTTTGTTCTGTCTGAAGTTTCAATAAATACATCTCTCTGGAAGAATTAGGTTGCTGCTGGAAATTAATCACATTATAATAATAACTAAATAATTATCATCACCCCACTACTACATCACTACAACACAGACTTGACAACCAAACTTTCTGACACTGACTGGGGAACCACAGACTGGGGGGACACTGACACCACAGACTGGGGGGACACTGACACCACAGAGGGCCTCACAGACACAGATTCTGATGGGACAGAGACACTAGGATCCCCTAGTACATCCTCCACCAACCCAGACTCTTCTCTATCCAGACGGAAGAATTCCTCCACTATCTCAGGCTTATTGTGCAAAGACTCAGGGCACCGGCTATAAGGGTGACCAACCTTATCACATAGGTTACATTTAATGATGTTACAGTCCCTTGCCAGATGCCCCAGTTCCTGGCACAAAGAGCACTTCTTTTCTGGACAGGAAGAGGAGAGATGTCCCTTGACTCCACATTTATGGCACAGCTTAGGTTGACCAGGGTAAAAGATGGTAATCCTCTCTCTACCAATAAAGGCAGAGGAGGGCAAATGCTGGACCACATTCCCACACACACTCAACCTCATTGACACCGACCACCCACCCGTGCAGATTCCTCTATTATCCACAATCTTTTTTAGCAGGCACAAAGTTTCACCAAACCTCCTCAACCAGACCCATAAATCCTCGGGGGGTATAGACTCATTCCTAGTCAGGATAGTCACATTCTTAATCAAGGGCTGTCGTGAGACAACTTTGGGGACAAGCCCCTTCCAGTCCGAATGGACCCCATATACATGCTCAAACCACTCCCAAAACAGATCCAGTGATTCTGGATGCACAAATGACAAATCATATTCAAAGGAACCACTTGGACTGATAAGAGTATAAATATCCTCCGCCGTTAAATCCCATGGCTAGGGTCTTATCCACAACCACCCTCCTGATAAGTGGAATACCTACTCCTTCCCATCTGAGCTGTACCACATTCCTGCAGTTAATAGAAGAAGGTGCGTTAGGTGAAAGTAGCACAACTTGCTCCCTTCCACTAGCAGCATGATTTTGTCCCGACATTCCTGCTCTGCACTGTTAGTGTCTATGTGGGACTCCTCGCAGCCAGCAGAAACTTCTCTGTCTGGATAGAACAAAATATTACAGCGCACACATGCAAAAAAAATGACATTTAACTCCTGCAAGGCTTATTTAAAACACCTGAACATTTTCAAAAAATATGGGGATTTGGTCACACCATATTGTTATATGGTGCTTAAGCCCATTTACTGCGACAAAGTACCCCATTATTAGTGGGTCCTACGCTATCCATAGAATGGAAGATATGGATACACACCATCTCCTCCTGCATTCCCTGCTGATTGCAAGGATCTGTTGGCAGGTGCAATCTCAGGAAAGTCCTCCACACACTGAGAGATTTTCAGCAAGCACTCCTTTACCATGATCTTAATCTGATGAGTCGATGCCACTCAAAGGAGATTCCATTTCTGAAATGGCATGCAGCAATCCTCCATTTTCCTCATCCTCCTCCTGAGATGACCCAGGCTGCTGGGGAGGGGGGCAGATACTGACTCAGACACAACAGATCCTGAGACAAGGGTAGTACTGGGGCCACCATGTGAAGCCACTTCCTTACCCCCCATCCATACTGTAGCCACTGCTCTGGTATCCAACCTCTGGCTGGCACAGGCACTTTCCTTCATCTGTTGGAATCTCTCCTCACTCTCACACCTTTCTCTGAACACACCGCTGCTTTCCTTCAGAGAGGCGACCAACTTCTCCTGCTTTTTCAATGCCTCATCCAGAGACTTCAGCTTGGAGACTTCCCTCTTACTATTTCCAGACTTACTATGCAGAGATTTCTTTTTCCTGAGATCTTCTTGAATGACAGCAAGTTTCTGTTCCTCGTTAGCAATGCGGCAAAGTCTGTTCACCACTTTATCCTGAAAGACTGGATCCATTGCAGCTTCAGCACATGGAGTAGGCCTCAGTGCCTCTGGAGAGCCTCCACCTTCATCTCCCCCCATCCGCTGCATGGTGGATGGGGGAGAAGCCTGCAGGACAGACCCAGGGTTGATGTTTCCTCCAGCTGAGACCAAAGCAGTGTGAGCCAACAGCACCTTGCAAAACAGCACCACCTGGTGGAGAAGTTCCTCTGGTGCAGAGACTGATGTGACTGGCTCAGAGTTCTCTGAACAGCACTGTGGTATATGTGAGAGCTAAATAAATATAAAATAATAATAGTGTGCGACTGTGGGGGAGGGGACATTAGAGTGAAAATTTTTGTTTATTAAAAATCTTACAAACATAATAAAAATATATTTACATATATACAAAATAAAAAAATATATATATAAACAAAAATAGCTTACATCAGCTTAGCAAAAACATAAAGAAAACTAAATATACCAACCTAAACAAAGCCATAACCTCCACCTAAACACGAAGAAACCATTACACATTTAATCCATGCATGCAGCCTTTTTCTAAAAATACAATCTTATATAAAGATCTAGGGGATGTGAAAGGACAGATAGAAAGCCGTACACCCAGAGACTGACAAACAGCAGCTACGGAGACATGACATTCCTCCACGCCTTTGTCCAGGCCCCCAGCTGCCACCTGTCTTTCTCAAGACCCGAATCTTCCCAACCTCACCCAGAATGTCGTGCACCACCACCTCGACAGGAAGGACTTTTTTCAGAATGGAAACCTGACACCATGCATTCTATGTGAAGAAACGGACTACTAAGCTAACTAGAAAAAGTGTCTCAAAATCAAAATCTCGATGTGTCTCAAAGGCCCTGTATGACCACTCCGCATAACTCAAGCGGGAAAGGAAAGGGATACCCAGTGCCCCACCCACCTGCTTGTAGACTTCTATATTGAAGGAACAGTGAAGCAAGAAGTGGTCTATTGTCTCCTCCATGGAACGAGCGCCATGCCAAATCCCAAAACTTTAAAGGGATTCTCTCTAGATTGAGCAAATGCAGACACTCCCTCATAACAGGGCCTGGGCAATCCCTCAAGGCCAGTGGCTCGCTAAAGGCAGATTAAACAACCCTCCTTTCCAGGTGCTTTCTAAGAAGAGACTTAATTTCCTCCGCCGTCACTCGCCACTGCCAAAGCATTTTCAGGCATGGGGCAACATAAGCCAGAAGCTCACAATGTCGGACCCTCAGGCTTTTCACTGGCCCACCATTCTCCCAGCTTCGCAGAAAAGGCCTAAACCAGAACCGAAAAATACCAACCCACTCTGGCGGTTCCTCTCCCAGCATGTTAGCAAAATGATGTTTCAAAAACATCAGAGAAAAAAAAAACACCGGGTTGACCATACCTAGGCCACCCATCCTCCTGGGAAGGTAGGTTACAGACCTCTTAACGAGATTCAGTTTGTTCCCCCATAACAGTTGGAAGAAACAGTTGTAGATTCTCTTATAGAGAGACACTGGCAAAACACAGACAAAGCTGACATACAGAAATACGGGGATCATGTACGTTTTTTTAATCAGGTCAATCCTTTCCCTGTAAGAGAGTTTCCAATTCTTCCAGGTGGCAACCTTGGCATCAGCATCTTGAGGAGGAGATCATGGCCGACCCCGAGTCTGACCTCACCCTCATCCAGATGATGGATGCTGTCCTTGAGGAGCTGGGTCTAACCCAGAACACAGGACAGCCAGCAGATGCAATGGAAGAGTCACCCCCCCCCTCCGGGGAGGTAAGTTCGGCCCCTTGCTGACTAGACCTCATACCCTTTTTCATTATGGCTGAGATCTCCATCTTTTCCATGAATGTGAGGAGTATCAAGGATACATCTAGAAGGCAAGCGGTGCTGACCTTTCTTTCTACTCAGCACAGTGATGTCTACATGCTTCAGGAGTGTGCCTTATCCTCCCTTGAGGAGGTACACTCATCTGTCCTCCCAGTGGACCCTTGGTCCCTCCTACTGGTCTGGGGGGGGGCGATTGTAAATCCGCAGGGGTAGCCATTCTTGTCAGGGGTGGGCGCTTCACGGTTGACTCTATTCATGAGCTAGTCTGTGACCTTAGATGGCTTGTGGGTGGGAGAGTTAAGCTCATCAACGTGTACGCCCCCCCCCCAGATAAGAATGCGCGGCTGGAACTTTTCCAGACCCTGCAGGCCCAACTCGTCACCACCAGAACAGTAGTGATCGGCGGTGATTTTAACTATACAATCGAGGAGGACGGGCCCAGCTCCAGCATGTACTCAAAACTTGATGCCACTTCTAGGTTGCTCAGGGAGATGATCTTGGAGGTTTCCTTGCTGGACACTGTAGGATCCATAGGGAAATGTACTGTGAACTATTCATGGTGCCGACCCGACGGATCTGTGCATTCCAGGATTGACTTTGTTCCAGTGCTCACTTCAAGGGCAGTCAGGCATCGTGATTTCTCCATGGTCCCCTGCTTTTTCTCTGACCACAGGGCCATTCACTTTTGGGGTGACCTGGGCGAGGGCGTTGCCCGCAGCCTGGGTTCCTGGAAGCTGAATAGTACCCTGCTGGAAAATTAGGAACTGATGGGGGAACTCAGGGAGGCCTATGCCACCTGGAAGGAGGAAAAGAGATTCTTCGGAAGGGTAAGTGAGGGGTGGAAGTTTGTGAAAATTAGGCTGCAAAGCTTCTTTCAGGCGAGGGGAAGAAAGCAAGTGTGTGCCAGGAAGAGTGAACTTAGGAGACTGCAACGTCAGTTGCAGTCCCTGCAGGACCTTCACCACTGCAGCTGGGTCATTAGGCAGGACCTGGAGGACACCAAGAAGAGCCTGAAAGGGCACTTCGAGGAAGAATCCAGGCACATTATCTTCCGAGAATCTTGAAAAAGGTGAGAAGTGTAATTCTTTCTTTTTCAGGAAACTTCACTCAGGACACACACCCTTGTCAGAGCTGCAGGATGAGACCGGAACACTCCAGAGAGGGAAGGAGGCTGTAATGCAAGTGGTCAGCGACTACTACACCAACCTCTACTCCCGGAAAGCAACAGACAAAAAGGCGGCCGACAGGTTCCTGTTAGGTATTTCTAACTCAATTGATCCTGCAGGTTCATTGGCCACCAACGCTCACTTGGCATTGGAGGAGCTGCACTCTGCCGCTAAATCCTTTAGGGGGGGGCAGGACCCCGGGCTGCGATGGTCTCCCATTAGAGCTCTATGCAGCACTAAGGGATATTGTGGGCCCCCACCTGCTCTAGCTCTATGAGGAGATGGTGATGGAGGGCAGAATGCCTCCATCGCTGAGGGAGGGGATGATCACGATTTTGTATAAGCGAAAGGGGGAGAGATCGGATCTGAAAAATTGGTCCAATCTCTCTCTTGAATGTAGACTACAAAATCCTGGCCAACGTTTTAGCCAACAGGCTAAAGTCTGTCATCGGACAGATCATCCACCCGGATCAGACTTGTGGCATTCCTGGTAGCAGGATTGCGGACAGCCGTGCGCTTGTCCGGGACACGGTCCAGTACATTCATGCCGTGTGCACGTGGCCCTGGTCAGTCTTGACCAGGAGAATGCCTTTGACCGTGTCTCCCATGAGTTTATGTGCAGAGCTCTGCGCAGGTTTGGTCTTGGGGAAATGTTTTGTTTCTATGTGAATGTGATGTATAATGACATCTATAGTTTGGTGTTGGTGAATGGCTGGAAAACTGACCCCTTTCCAGTTCTCTCTGGGGTCAGACAAGGCTGCCGTCTCTCACCTCTGCTCTTTGTTTGCTGTATTGAGCTCTTCGCCCAAAGCATCAGACAGAACCCAGAGATCAGAGGGATCACCAGGACCGGACAGACAGGAGGTCAAGTGCTCACTCTACATGGACGACGTGACAGTGTTCTGTGCCGATCGGCGCTCCATCAACACACTCGCCCAGACCTGTGAGGACTTTGGCAAAGCTTCAGGGGCAAAGGTCAACTGTGGGAAGTCAGAAGTCATGCTCTTCGGAAAGTGGTTCCTGTCTTCTTCTGCACTCATTCCTTTCAGCGTCAAAACGGACTTCATCAAAATTCTTGGGGTCTGGTTTGGAGCTGAGGGCGCAGCCCTAAAGTCCTGGGAAGAGAGACTGGCCAAGATGCGACAGACGTTTGGAATTTGGAGCCTCAGAGAACTCACCAACGAAGGTAAAACACTGGTACTCCGCAGCGAGATTCTCCCTGTATTGCAGTACCTCGCCCAGGCCTGGCCCCTCCTGGCTTAACACCTGCAAGGCCATCACTAGGGCGGTGTTTCACTTTATCTGGAGCTCCAAAATGGACAGAGTGAAGCTGTTTTAGGAACCTCTCAAGGACGGTAAGGGCGTGCCTGACATCGCCACTCTACTGAAGGTTTTCTTTGCGTGTGACTGCATCCGCAGGACTTTGGTTGACAGAACTTTGGAATCTAGCGGTAACGTCATGTCCCGTTTTTTCCTCCTGCCTCTTTGGAGGTCCCTGGGATGGAACAGTTCCATCCCCTACAACTGGGACACTCCATGGTATTACTTGGACACTTTTAAGTTTATCAAGAAGCTAGGGCTGCATGGAGTTAAGCCCGACTTGTGGAAGCCAAAAACTATCCACAAGTTGATTAGAGCATCAGACATTGTTGAGACTGTTCCAGGCCTCCCTTCAGCCACTTGCAAAGTGGTCTGGAGGAATGTTTCTTCAAAGAGACTCACCAACAGGCACAAAGATCTGGCATGGATGGCAGTCCAAGGGGGGTTGCCGCTCAAGACATTCATGCATGCCAGAAACCTGTGCAGATACAGGCACTGCCCTTTTTGTATCATCCAGGAGAAAACTGCTTTGCACATTTTCTGGGAGTGCCCCTTTGCACAGGGCCTGTTGAGGGCCTTCGAACCTGAACTTAAAAACTTTGTGCCACAGACTGCCATCACACACTTCGGTGTGTTGAATGGACTCTTCTGTGGAACTCATTCACAGGAAGACATTGACAGCGCCTTGCGGGTGCTGTGTTGCTTTAAGGATGCTTTATGGTGCGGCAGAAAGCGCCTCATCCATCAGCGGGAGAGGATGTCCATCGAGGACTGTTACATGGTTCATAGTCTGCTCAGACATTACAACTTAATGGACTTTAAGGAGGAAGAGGAGGTCTATTTCCCCCTCCCCTCCTGTGTATCCTTTGGCAGTTCAATAAAGTTTTGGGCCTGTGAGCTCTTTTTCCCCCTCCCCTATCCCCCCCCCTGCACCCCATCACACCCGTTGCCTGTTGAAATGCAATTTGTCTGAAAATGTATATAACTTCTTTTTAGCTAATGCTTTCGGGGTAATGCGGCATTTTGCATGATGTGATGTTTCAGGGTATTATTACTCTGCGCAACACATTAGGCATCATACCGCAGGATGAATGGCATTTATTTGTATGCTTGGAACTGTATTGTTATGTAGTGTATTTATGTGCTGCGTCGCAGTACAGAGTGGAATGTACCCTGTCGAAGTATTTGTTTTTTGTATATTTTTATGCAAAATAAAGTATACATTTTCAATCAAAAACTTATCAAGCTGTTTATTTCTTCCTATGGCGTTGAAAAACCCAACGATCCTTCGTTTTGTAAGCTAACACCACTCTGACCTACTGCTGCAAAAGTCCATGATTGATACCTGTGCCTGAAAAAAATCCTCAAAGGATTGACTCACCTTCACATCGTCCAGGAGTGACAATGTTAGCTTCAGGTACCCCTCCCCCTAGGTGGTGTATCGGGGCTATTCAGAGTCAGAGACGGAATACAGTGATCGGAAAACTCCACCACCTGACACACTGGTGCTGAGAAGGCAGAGTTCCCCTTTAAAAAAAACCTATCTATTCTACTCTGACTACTACCTCTCTGAAAAGTGAATCCTGTGTCGTCTGGGCAGCAATGAATGTGCACATCAACTAGACCTGCCTCTCTAGCTATTTTGTTCAAGAAAAAGCCGCCACAGTCCAGCCCAGGACCTTTCCTGTCCTTAGTCCTAGTGATGGTGTTGAAATCACCACTGAAGACAACTTGATCTTCATGAAGAGGCATTTCCTGTCCCACTTTGTCTGGGGCCCATAGATGTTGATCAGGCGCAGGTCCTGCCCCCCCACCACCATGGAGACATCTAAGACCATGCATCTCCCCATTTCTACCTCAATAATCCGCCGACAGGTTACCATGCCGGAAAAAATTACCGTAACTCCAGTGAAAGGCTTTGCCGCAAGAGACCAGAAAGAGGGGCCGCACCTCCACTCCTTCGCCAGATGAATATCAGCCAAACTGGACAACCGGGTCTCTTTCAGAAAGAAATTATCAGCATCAAACCCACTGAGCAAAAATAGGGCCATATTACGAGCACTTACTGATTTTATGCTGGCGACTTTAATGGTCGCCACCTTTAATGGAGTGGGAACCGCCATCAGGATGTTTGAGGTATACGTATCTTAGCCTGCTTACCCCCCTCCCTACCTGGAGACCCTACACGCTTCAATGTCCCTTGTGATTCCTCCCCCATAGAAATCACTGACTGATCACCAGGAGAACTTTCACCCTCCACCTCAAAAGCATTTGCCACCTCCACCCTCCTTGGTTCAGGAGCTTTGACATCCTTCCTCTTTCTCCGCCTCTTAACCTTTTTCCTTTTAGCCTCCAACCATTCCATATCCTCATTTGACAATCCTGGCGGCAGAACCCCCTCCCCCTGCTCCCCAGGACATCCTCTGCCAAAACCCCCCGAATAACTCCTCCCCCCACATCATTCACCCCAACTTCCACATCTTTCACCTTGCATTCTGCATCAGCAACTTTCATTCCCTTCCCCTTCCCACCTCCTCCTCCACCATCATCCAATCCATCACTCACTCCACCCCTTGGTGTCTACTGACCTCGAACCACAGCACTTCTGCCACGCTAAGGAGGAGGCATTGGCACAACCATACACGCTGGTCCAGCACCCTCCACTGCCTTCACTACACTAGGAGAAACAATAGATGCAGACACAGACTTGACAACCACACTTTCTAACACTGACTGGGAGACCACAGACTGGGGGGACACTGACACCACAGACCGCCTCACAGACACAGATTCTGATGGGACAGACACACTAGGATTCTCCCTGGTACAACCTCCACCAACCCAGACTCTTCTTTATCCAGACAGAAGAATTCCTCCACTAACTCAGGCTTATTGTGCAAAGCCTCAGGGCACCGGCTATAAGGGTGACCAACCTTATCACATAGGTTATATTTAATGATGTTACAGTCCCTTGTAAAATGCCCCAGTTCCTGACACAAAGAGCACTTCTGTTCTGGACAGTTAGAGGAGAAATGTCCCTTGACTCCACATTTATGGCAAACCTTAGGTTGACCAGGGTAAAAGACGGTAATCCTATCTCTAGACCCATAAATCCTCAGAGGGTATAGACTCATTCCTTGTTAGCATAGTCACATTCTTTATCAAGGGCTGTCGTGAAATTACCTTGGAGACAAGCCCTTTCCAGTCTGGCTGGCCCCTATGCACATGCTCATAACGCTCCCAAAACAGATCCAGTGATTCTGGACGCACAAATGACAAATCATATTCATAGGAACCAGCCGGACTGATAAGAGCATAAATATCCTCTGCCTTAAATCCCATGGCTAGGATCTTATCCACAACCTCCCTCCTGATAGGTGGAATACCTCCTCCTTCCCATCTGAGCTGTAGCACATTCCTGCGCTTGATGGTGAAAGTCCCGCAACTGGCTCCTTTCCACCAGCAGCATAATTTTGTCCCGACACAGCCTTAGCATAATTCCTAACTCGGACAGATGACACATTTACTGGCTGCATAGGAATATTAACTGACTGCATAGGAACCTCTGAGATCAGGCTGGGCAAATCACCCACCACTCGATCCTCTCTCCTCCCTTCCAACACAGCAGTCCCACTCACCATAGTCTCAGAAGTACCTCAATTACCAACAGTCCAGTTATTAGGTACACCAGATGCTTTAGCATCCATACAACATTCCTGCTCTGTGGTTTTGGTGTTCATGTGGGACTCCTGCTCCTTCTTCTCACAGACAACAGGAACTTCTTTGTCAGAATTTACACCATCAATTTTTTTGAAAAAACATCATCAATTTCAGCCACTGTGTCCTCAAATGCTGCCACTGTGCCCATCAAACGCTGCCACTATGTACATCAAACACTGCCACTGTGCCCATCAAACGCTGCCACTGTGCCCATCAAATGCTGCCACTGTGCCATCAAACGCTGCCACTGTGCCATCAATTGCAGCCACTGTGCCTATCAAATGCTGCCACGGTGCCATCAAATGCTGCCACTGTGCCAAACGCTGCCACTGTGCCATCAATTGCAGCCACTGTGCCCATCAATTGCAGCCACTGTGCCCATCAAATGCTGCCACTGTGCCATCAAACGCTGCCACTGTGCCATCAAATGCTGCCACTGTGCCCGTTAAACACTGCCACTGTGCCCATCAAACGCTGCCACTGTGCCATCAAATGCAGCCACTGTGCCCATCAAACGCAGCCACTGTGCCCAAACGCTGCTGCTGTGCCCATCAAATGCTGTCAGTTTGCCCATCATATGCTGCCAGTGTGGCCATCAAATGCTGCCAGTGTCCCTCCCGGCTCACACCCCCCCGTGGATAGATCACGGGACACCCTGCTCACAACCCCTGCCCCCCCGTGCGTGGATGGATCGCGGGATACCCCGCTCACACCCCTCCCGCGGATAATCGCGGGACTCCCCACTCACACCAAACCCCCCCTCCGTGGATAGATCACGGGACACTCCGCTCACACCACCCCCCCGCGGATGGATCACGGGACACCCCATGCAGGAGGTCCGGCGCTTACCGGGTGACCTGCCTCCAGATTGGCGGGGAGGCAATGTGGTGTGAAAATAGCGAATATTCATTCGCTATGGTCAAACAATCGAGTGGGATCAGGGCGCACTCTCCGCGCCCCGAGCCCACCCTTTTTTGAAGCCTATTAGAGCCTCTGGCTCTAATCAGGTGCTTCAAAAAAAAATACACCCCCCCTGCCCCCGCCATAGGAGTCCATGCGTCCGGCGTCCTGAAAGGGGCCGGGTGCATGGATAGGGAGGTGGCAACAGGGATAGGGGGGGGGGTGGCGCCGGTGCATCCACAATGCATGGGCCGCCACTGCTGCGTTCCCTGCCGATTGCAAGAATCCGTTGACAGCACTCTCTTTGTCTGTAGCTGCAATCACAGGAATGGCATCCATACACAGAGAGATATTCTCAACAAGCATTCCTTCACCAGCATTTCCCTGAACTAAAACAGCCTGTCCTCCATTTGCAGACACTGTAGCACTGCCACCATCTTTATCAGACTTGAATGAAACTTTTTCCACAACTTTCTCCCTTACAGGCTGAGGGACGACATCCTCCTTCTCATCTGATGAGTTGGTGCCACTCAAGGGAGATTCCATTTCCATAATGGCATGCAGCAATCCGCCAATTTCCTCAACCTCCTCCTGAGATGACCCAGGCTGCTGGGAAGGGAGAGGGGCAGATACTGACTCAGACACGATAGATCCTGAGACAGGGGTAGTACTGGGGCCACTATGTGAAGCCACTAGCCACTTCCTTACCCCCCATCCATACCGTGGCCGTTACTCTGGCATCCACCTTCTGGCTGGTACTCGCACAGGCACTCTCCTTCATCTGTTGGAATCTCTCCTCATTCTCATACTTTTCTCTGCTTTCCTTCAGAGAAGCAACCAACTTCTCCTGCTTCGTTAATGCCTCCTCCAGAGACTTTAGCTTGGAGTCTTCCCTCCTACTGCTCCCAGACTTCCTGTTCAGAGATGTATTTTTCCTTAAATCCGCTTTCAGGACAGCAAGTTTCTGTTCCCCTTTGGTAATACAGCAAAGTCTGTTCACCACTTTATCGTGGAATGCTGATAAGGACTCCCCTTGCATGGGGACAGGCCCAGGATCCAATGCAGCATGAGCACATGAAGTAGGCCTCAGTGCCTCTGGGGAGCCTTCATCTTCATCTTCCCCAACATGGTTCATGCTTGCCTGGGAATAGCCTGCAGGACAGGCCCCAGGATTGCTGCTTCTCTCAGCTGAGATCACAGCAGAGTGAGCCAACAGCACCTTGATAAACAGCACCACCTGGTGGAGAAGCTCCTCTGGTACAGAGACTGTTGTAACTGGCTCAGAGTTCTCTGAGCAGCACTGTGGTATATGTCAGAGCTATATAAATATAAAATAATAATAGTGTGTGACTGTGGGGGGGGGGCATTAGAGTGTAAGCTCCTCTGGTACAGAGACTGATGTGAATGGCTCTGTGTTCTCTGTACAGCACTGCGGTATATGTCAGAGCTGTATAATGTAGAGTGTAAGCTCCTCTGGTGCAGAGATTAATGCGCCTAGATGTGCCTATTGTTATACACTTGCCTCTGTATGTATGTTGCGGGGAAATTGTTTACACTGAGCAGTGAAAAAGCTGTTATTTTCTATTCTTTCGCTCGGTAATATTTCTAAACAGTGGAGCAGTTAATGACTGACTTGAATTTAGTTTTTTTAATAAAAGCTTTCCAGCAGAGTTTTTCTAATTCAAAGGCAGAATTTCATTTTGGTGACCAGATGCATACACCTGGGTAAATCCGGGCCGCAACAGCGAGACGCAGGACATCCAGCTGAAAGGAAATCATTTTACTTGGACGGATAACGCACTATTAAAATTTTGACCTTCTGTGAAGCAGTAAAAACGATTATGCAAAATAAACAGTCAATCTTTTCAATTCGTTTACAAAGTCCCTGGAAATGTATTTCAGAGCGGTGATATGGAGAGCTCACAGCTGCCTGTAAACCCTGATACCAGAAAATAAGGTGAGTCAAAAAAATTGGGTGTTTATTAGGGGTGAACATAAGTTCGACTCGAACATTGGGTGTTCGCCTGTTCGCCGAAGAACGAACATTATAGGGCGTTCGCAGCAAGTTTGAGTGCCGCGGAACACCCCATAATGCACTGCGAGATTGCAGTGTATTGCTGTATGATGATTGGCCAAGGCATGCACCTGACTTGTATGCTTTGGCCAATCACAGTGCACTCTGCTGAGAGAGCCATAATTGGCCAAAGGCAGGGTGCCTTTGGCCAATCATGGCTCAGGGGGACTAAGTCCACGCCCCACACTATGTGTAGTGTTCTTGGTGTGGAGATAGCTTGAGTTAAGCAGGCAGGATATTCAGTTAGTGGCAGTGTATTTGATATATATATATATATATATATATATATATATATATATATATATATATATATATATATATATTCTCCATTTAGCATAGACTATATATTCAGTGTTTACTCGATATTCAGTCAGTGCAGGCAGTGTATTAATATATATACATATATATATATATATATATATATATATATATATATATATATATATATATATATATATATATATATATATATATATATATATACATATACATATATATATATATATATATATATATATATATATATATACACACACACACACACACACACACACACAGTCTCGTATGTGTATGTATATATATATATATTCTGCCTCCAGTGTAGCCTATATCTACAGTGCATTCTGTGGTGTACTGTTTCTACTACACTTCTGGTGGTGTACATAGTACACAATACAGTGCAGCCGTAGTACAGTTGCTAATACAGTGCAGGCTGTGCACACAGTATCTAATACAGTGTGTATAGTTTCTACTACACTTCTGGTGGTATACACTGTATATAATACAGTGTAGTGTGGTGTTGCAAAGCTAAATATACCTCATGTCCGGAAGGCCACCAAGGAGAGGCAGACGCTCACAGGCCACTAAAAGGATGCAAGCAGCCTCTGTGCCTACAGTCAACAGTGGTGGTCGTGACACGCTTGTCCTTTTTTCTGCTGCTGGCCGTGCTATTGAGCCAGAACATGCAGAAGAGTTGGTGGAGTGGATAACAAAGCCGTCCTCATCCTCCTCATCCTCTGTCACCCAGGCTCAGAGTAGTTTGCCTTCCAACACAGCTGCCAAAGAGGCCTATTCCATCGGCTCCTTGTCCACAGTCACTCCTTCCATAGCCCCACCATTATGCACGGAGGAGTCCCCAGAATTATTTGACCACAGTGTTGAGTACATGCTGCTGGAGGATGCACAGCGATTTGAAGGCTCCGATGATGGTACCCAGGTTGAGGAAGGGAGTAACATGAGCCTAGAAAGAGGGGGTGCCCAAGAAGGACAAGAAACTGGCAGTCATGTTCCCCCAGCTGCAGCATACTGCCAAGTTTGCTCCAGTGACAATGAGGGAAGGGATGATGAGGTCACTGACTGTACTTGGGTGCCTGAGAAGAGAGGAGGAGGAGGAGGAACAACTCCAGTGAGGCAGGATGTTCTCTAGGGGGAAGCTTAGGGGCAGCTTAAGGGCAGCCACCCTATTGCATCAATCCGCAGGTGCAGGGCACTGCTGACTCCCTGCTGACTTTTAAAGTTCCTTGGTGTGGGCCTTTTTTGACACCTGTGCAGCAGATCGCACCGTTGCTGTTTGCAACCTATGTCTGAAGCGGATCAAGCATGGCTAGAACAGCAGCCACTTAGGCACCACATGCTTGACCAGACATGTGACGACCTCCCATGCAGTCCGGTGGCAACAGCGCTTGAAAGACCCACATCAAAGAAAAAGGCGGACTTCTCCTTGCTCCTCATCTGGGATCTACAACCCTACTATACCTCAAGTCCTCTCAAAAACCTGCACTGAGAGGAATGAAGGTATAGCAATAGGTGTCCCAAGTACTTGCAGCCAATCTGCTAGCAGTACAGCACCATCTGATTTTAACAGGCACATTTGCCTACCCCAGTTGCTGAACTGTAAAAAATTCCATCCCAGCCATCAACATGCTCAGCGTCTAAATGCTAGCTTGGCCAAATTGCTAGCACTGCAACTGCTGCCTTTTCAGCTGGTAGACTCTGCCCCCTTTTGTGAATTTGTGGAATGTGCTGTACCTCAGTGGCAGGTTCCAAAATGCCATTTCTTTCACAGAAGGCTATTCCGGCTCTCTACTGGTATGTGGAAGGCAATGTTTTGGCCTTGTTGGACAGGGCAGTCAGCAGTAAGGTGCATATTACTGCTGACTCATGGTCCAGCAGGCATGGGCAGGGACATTACCTTTCCTTCACGGCACACTGGGTAACTCTGCTAGAAGCTGGTAAGGATGCAGGACAAGGTTCAGTATTGTTGGAGCTTGTCCCACCACCACACCTCTAAAATGCTAGTGGTGATTTTGCCACAGCTCTCTCCTCCACCCCCTCCTCTTCTTCCTCTTCTGCAGATTTGTCCTTAGAACCAGCGGTGCTCCGTAAGCATTCAAGGGGCTATGCAAGCAGTCAGGCAAAAAGAAGCCATGTGGTGCTTGAGTTGGTCTGCTTAGGGGACAGGATCCACACTGGGGCAGAGATTCTGTCAGCTCTGCAGGGGCAGGCTCAGAGGAGGTTGACGCCTTGCCAGCTTCAGCCAGGAATGGTTGTATGCAACAATGGCACCAACCTTCTTTCTGCCCTCTGACAGGGACACTTGACCCATGTTCCATGTTTGGCACAAGGCTTACAGGATCTCCTAAAGCAGGCCAGAAAAGTCTGTGGTCATTTCCAACAGTCATACAATGCCAGTGCTTGGCTAGCTGACATTCAAAGGGAATGCAACCTGCCCACCAACCGCCTCATTTGTGACATGCCCACCAGAAGGAACTCAATGTTGGCAATGCTGCAGCGGCTGCACACACAGCAGAGGGCCATCAATGAGTACCTGTGCGAGTATGACAGCAGGACAGGGTCAGGGGAGCTTGGCTTCTTTTTGCCACGCCAGTGGCTACTGATCAAGGATGCATGCACTGTCCTGTCACCATTTTGAGGAGACTACAAGGATGGTGAGCAGCAACAATGCATGCATCAGTGACACTGTCCCTCTAGTCTTCCTATTGGAGCACAAGCTTCATGAAATCATCGCCAGGGTACTTGAGGCAGAACAGTGGGAGGAAGAAGAGGACTTCCTTACCTCTCAAGGCCCCCTTTATCCAGATAGCATTCCTGCAGGCCCACCAAACACAGGAAGAAGAGAAGGAGGAGGATTGTGTCAGCATGGATTTAGAGTATAACACTCAGCAGCAGTCTTCAAGGAATGGTTTTCACTCCCCAGAAACCCAAGGAGTTGTACGTGGCTGGGAAGAGGTAGTTACATATCATGTGATCCTTAGTGACCCAGGGGACTCAGAATCAAATGCCTCTGCAAACTTATGCTGCATAGCCTCCCTGATTCTGCAAAGCCTGCGAAAGGACCCTAGGATTCATAGTATCAAGGAGAGGGAGCATTACTGGCTGGCAACCCTTCTTGATCCACATTACAAGGGTAAGGTTCCAGAACTCATCCTGCCTTCACAAAGGGAGCAGAGGACGAAACATCTTCAGGAGGCCTTGAAGAAAGGTTTGTGCAATGCATTTCCAGACCCTGGGAGGTTACAATTTCCTGGTGCTGGACAACGTGTTGCTGAGGCTTCAATCAGGCAGAGGAAGAGAGGTGGAGAAGCTGACCGATGCCTTTAAACAATTTTTCAGTCCTCAGTGTCAAGGTCTGATCGGTTCTAGCAACCATCACCAGCGTCTGCATTACATGGTGCAGGAAAATCTCGGGGCAAGAGCAGACTTGGAGACCTTTCCAACAAAGCATCCACTGGGTTACTGGGTCTTGAGGATGGACCACTGGCCAGGACTTGCTCAATATGCAATTGAGCTACTGGCCTGTCCTGCATCCAGTGTGCTTTCTGAACGCACATTCAGTGCTGCTGGAGGGTTTCTAACGAATCAAAGAGTGCGCCTGTCCACAGACTCCATTGATAGGCTCACATTCATAAAAATGAAACAGTTTTGGATCAGCAGCTATCAAGCACCAGATGCTGATGTAACTGATTGAATTTGATGTGGGATCCCTTGAAGACTGCCTATGCTGACTATCCTATTCCTCCTCAATCTTGATGATGCCAGCTTCCAACAATAATTTTGGTTTAGGGCACCACCACCACCCAAGGGCCAAGTTTTCTGCCCCTGTTAATAATTCACAGCAGGGTTCGTTCCTGCGCCCAACAATAGTATCTGTTAGGGGTTACAGTGTTGTGGCACCACCACCACCCAAGGCCCATTTTTTCTGCTCCTGTTTAACAGGGGAATGTAATTACAATTTTTGATTTAATATTTCACAGCAGGGTCTGTTCCTGTGCCCAACAAGAGTATCTGTTAGGGGTTACAGTGTTGTGGCACCACCGCCACCACCCAAGGCCCAATTTTTCTGCCCCTGTGGGGTATGTAATTACAATTTTTGATCTAATATTTTACAGCAGGGCATGTCCCTCTGCCCAACAAGAGTATCTGTTAGGGGTTAAAGTGTTCTGGTACCACAAACACCTAAGGCCCAATTTTCTGCAGAGTATATAAGGCAAGCCATATAGTATATATACTTCTGTTCAGAGTATATAGTGCCTGGGGGACTCCCACGCCATTTTTTTTTTTAATTTGGATGCGGAGTTCCCCTTAATATACATAACAGACCCGAAGGGCCTGGTAATGGACGGGGGGGGGGTCCATGATGTTTTTTTCAATGATTTTCATCTATATTGCCGAGATCCGACAATACATTACTGCCGCAATCAGTTTTTAGGGAATGCAACCTGCCCACCAACCGCCTCATTTGTGACATGCCCACCAGAAGGAACTCAATGTTGGCAATGCTGCAGCGGCTGCACACACAGCAGAGGGCCATCAATGAGTACCTGTGCGAGTATGGCACCAGGACAGGGTCAGGGGAGCTTGGCTTCTTTTTGCCACGCCAGTGGCTACTGATCAAGGATGCATGCACTGTCCTGTCACCATTTGAGGAGACCACAAGGATGGTGAGCAGCAACAATGCATGCATCAGTGACACTGTCCCTCTAGTCTTCCTATTGGAGCACAAGCTTCATGGAATCATCGACAGGGTACTTGAGGCAGAAGAGTGGGAGGAAGAAGAGGACTTCCTTACCTCTCAAGGCCCCCTTTATCCAGATAGCATTCCTGCAGGCCCACCAAACACAGGAAGAAGAGAAGGAGGAGGATTGTGTCAGCATGGATGTAGAGTATAACACTCAACAGCAGTCTTCAAGGAATGGTTTTCACTCCCCAGAAACCCAAGGAGTTGTACGTGGCTGGGAGGAGGTAGTTACATATCATGTGATCCTTAGTGACCCAGAGGACTCAGAATCAAATGCCTCTGCAAACTTATGCTACATAGCCTCCCTGATTCTGCAAAGCCTGCGAAAGGACCCTAGGATTCATGGTATCAAGGTGAGGGAGCATTACTGGCTGGCAACCCTTCTTGATCCACATTACAAGGGTAAGGTTCCAGAACTCATCCTGCCTTCACAAAGGGAGCAGAGGACGAAACATCTTCAGGAGGCCTTGAAGAAAGGTTTGTGCAATGCATTTCCAGACCCTGGGAGGTTACAATTTCCTGGTGCTGGACAACGTGTTGCTGAGGCTTCAATCAGGCAGAGGAAGAGAGGTGGAGAAGCTGACCGATGCCTTTAAACAATTTTTCAGTCCTCAGTGTCAAGGTCTGATCGGTTCTAGCAACCATCACCAGCGTCTGCATTACATGGTGCAGGAAAATCTCGGGGCAAGAGCAGACTTGGAGACCTTTCCAACAAAGCATCCACTGGGTTACTGGGTCTTGAGGATGGACCACTGGCCAGGACTTGCTCAATATGCAATTGAGCTACTGGCCTGTCCTGCATCCAGTGTGCTTTCTGAACGCACATTCAGTGCTGCTGGAGGGTTTCTAACGAATCAAAGAGTGCGCCTGTCCACAGACTCCATTGATAGGCTCACATTCATAAAAATGAAACAGTTTTGGATCAGCAGCTATCAAGCACCAGATGCTGATGTAACTGATTGAATTTGATGTGGGATCCCTTGAAGACTACCTATGCTGACTATCCTATTCCTCCTCAATCTTGATGATGCCAGCTTCCAACAATAATTTTGGTTTAGGGCACCACCACCACCCAAGGCCCAAGTTTTCTGCCCCTGTTAATATTTCACAGCAGGGTTCGTTCCTGCGCCCAACAATAGTATCTGTTAGAGGTTACAGTGTTGTGGCACCACCACCACCCAAGGCCCATTTTTTCTGCTCCTGTTTAACAGGGGAATGTAATTACAATTTTTGATTTAATATTTCACAGCAGGGTCTGTTCCTGTGCCCAACAAGAGTGTCTGTTAGGGGTTACAGTGTTGTGGCACCACCGCCACCACCCAAGGCCCAATTTTTCTGCCCCTGTGGGGTATGTAATTACAATTTTTGATCTAATATTTTACAGCAGGGCATGTCCCTCTGCCCAACAAGAGTATCTGTTAGGGGTTAAAGTGTTCTGGTACCACAAACACCTAAGGCCCAATTTTCTGCAGAGTATATAAGGCAAGCCATATAGTATATATACTGCTGTTCAGAGTATATAGTGCCTGGGGGACTCCCACGCCATTTTTTTTTAAATTTGGATGCGGATTTCCCCTTAATATACATAACAGACCTGAAGGGCCTGGTAATGGATTGGGGGGGGGGTCCATGACGTTTTTTTCAATGATTTTCATCTATATTGCCGAGATCCGACAATACATTACTGCCGCAATCAGTTTTTAATGACATTTTTTCCTTTAGAAACGTCATTTTGCTGTCAGACTGTTCTAAACTTTACAGGCATACTATAGACACCCCCCAGGCATGATATTTAAAGGAATATTTCATTTTATTGTTTCACTTTAAACATTATTAAAATCACTGCTCCCAAAAAAACAGCTGTTTTTAAAACTTTTTTTGCATTGATCCATGTCCCCTGGGGCAGGACTCGGGTCCCCAAACACTTTATGACAATAACTTGCATATTAGCCTTTAAAATTAGCACTTTAAAATTGTTCACGTTCGTGTCCCATAGACTTTAACGGTGTTCGTGTGTTTGAATAAATATTTTGCATGTTCTGCTGCAAACCGAACCAGGGGTGTTCGGCTCATTCCTAGTGTTCATGGCTCGCCACTTAGCACTCTTTTACAGTGCCTTGAAAAAGTATTCATACCCCTTGAAAGTTTCCACATTTTGTCATGTTACAACCAAAACCGTAAATGTATTTTATTGGGATTTAATGTGATAGACCAACACAAAGTGGAACATAATTGTGAAGTGGAAGGAAAATGATAAATGGTTTTAAGGTTTTTTTTACAAATAAATATGTGGAAAGTGTGTGTGTGTGTGTGTGTGGGGGGGGGGGGGGCATTTGTATTCAGCCCCCTTTATTCTGATACCCCTAACTAAAATCTAGTGGAACCAATTGCCTTCAGAAGTCACCTAATTAGTAAATAGAGTCCACCTGTGTGTCACTTCATCTCAGTATAAATACAGCTGTTCTGTGAAGCCCTCAGAGGTTTGTTAGAGAACCTTAGTGAACAAACAGCATCATGAAGGCCACCAGACAGGTCAGGGATAAAGTTGTGGAGAAGTATAAAGCAGGGTTAGGTTATAAAAAAATATCCCAAGTTTTGAACATCTCACAGAGCACTGTTCAATCCATCATTGGAAAATGGAAATTAATGAATGAATGATTTGTAAAGCGCTGCAAATGCGAACTGAATCACCTCAAGGCGCTAAATGCGTTTTGTGTTGTCAGATTCTTAGAAGAGGAAGGTCTTGAGTTTATTTCTGAAGGCCAGATGGTTTTCTTCCATGCGGATGTGAGCCGGAAGAGTGTTCCATAGCCGAGGTCCCTGGACTTTGTAGCGGTATTTGGGAATGAGGAGGAGGTTTTGGTTAGATGATCGCAGATTGCGATTGTGTGTGTAGTGTTTTATTTTCTCTCGGAGGTATTGAGGGGCGTCACCTTGTAAAGAGTATGGTACAACTGCAAACCTACCAAGAAATGGCCGTCCACCTAAACTGACCGGCCGGGCAAGGAGAGCATTCATCAGAGAAGCGCCAAGAGGTCCATGGTAACTCTGGAGGAGCTGCAGAGATCCACAGCTCAGGTGGGAGAATCTGTCCACAGGACAACTATTAGTCGTGTTCTCCACAAATCTGACCTTTATGGAAGAGTGACAAGAAGAAAGACATTGGAGAAAGAAAGTCATAAGAAGTCCTGTTTGTAGTTTGTGAGAAGCCATGTGGAGGACACAGCAAACATGTGGAAGAAGGTGATCTGGTCAGATGAGACCAAAATTCAACTTTTTGGCCTAAAAGCAAAACGCTATGTGTGGCGGAAAACTAACACTTCACATTACCCTGAACACACCATCCCCACCGTGAAACATGGTGGTGGCAGCATCGTGTTGTGGGGATGCTTTTCTTCAGCAGGGACAGGAAAGGTGGTCAGAATTGATTGGAAGATGGATGGAGGGCAATCTTGAAAGAAAACCTGCTATGCCACGTACACACGATCGGACATTGATTGGACATTCCAACAACGAAATCCTGGGATTTATTTTTGACGGATGTTGGCTCAAACTTGTCTTGCATACACACAGTCACACAAATGTTATCGGAAATTCAGATCGTCAAGAACGCGGTGACGTACAACACGTACAACGAGCTGAGAAAAATCAAGTTCAATAGCCAGTGCGGCTCTTCTGCTTGATTCCGAGCATGCGTGGAATTTTGTGTGTTGGAATTGTGTACACACGATCGGAACTTCCGACAACGGATTTTGTTGTCGGAAAATTTAAGAACCAGCTCTCAAATTTGTGTTGTCGGAAATTCCGACAAAAAATGTTCGATGGAGCCCACACACGGTTGGAATTTCCGACAACAAGCTCCCATCGAACATTTGTTGTCGGAAAATTTGTACGCGGCATAAGGGTTATCTTTAGGGTTGGGTTTACTGTTAGGGTTATCCCTTTTAACACAAGAACAGATCCAGGATAGTTGAAAGCAGTGGCGGCTGGTGCTCACAATTTTTTGGGGGGCGCAAACAAACAAAAATTCTGGGGACAAAAATCAAATGCAGCTTTACTGTGCCCATCAATGCAGCCCCGCTGTGCCTATGAATTGCAACCTCACTGTGCCCATAAATGCAGCCTTATACCCTGTACACACGATCGGACATTGATCGGACATTCCGACAACAAAATCCATGGATTTTTTACGACGGATGTTGGCTCAAACTTGTCTTGCATACACACGGTCACACAAAGTTGTCGGAAAATCCAATCGTTCTGAACGCGGTGATGTAAAACACGTACGTCGGGACTATAAACGGGGCAGTAGCCAATAGCTTTCCTCTCTTAATTTATTCTGAGCATGCGTAGCACACGCGTCGGAATTGTCCACACACGGCCGGAATTTACGCAAACTGAATTTGTTGCCGGAAAATTTTATAGCCTGCTCTCAAACTTTGTGTGTCGGAAATTCTGATGCAAAAAGTCCGATGGATCCCACACACGGTCGGAATTTCTGATAACAAGCTCCGATCGCACATATTCCATCGTAAAGTCCGACCGTGTGTACAGGGCATTAGTGTACCAGTGTGCCCATCAATGCAGCCTCAGTGTGCCAGTGTGCCCATAAATTCAGCCTCACTGTGCTCATGAATTGCAGCCTCACTGTGCCAGTGGGCCCATCAATGCAGCCTCTGTGTGCCAGTATGCCCATCAATGCAGCCTCACTGTGCCAGTATGCCCATCAATGCAGCCTCACTGTGCCAGTGTGCCCATCAATGCAGCCTCAGTGTGTCAGTGTGACCATCAATGCAGCCTCAGTGTGCTAGTGTGCCCATCAGTGTAGCCTCAGTGTGCCAGTGTGCCCATCAATGCAGCCTCAGTGTGCCAGTGTGCCCATCAATGCAGCCTTATGCTATCAACAATCACCACGGCCCATCCAGTCCACCATGCTGCAGTGATTGCTCCCTGTCATGACTTTACAACAACACACTGAGTCACTGTCACTGCCCCCCCCCCCCTACAGGCAGTCACAAAAAAATAAAAAATAGAAATAAAAATAAATAATAAATCTTTTTAAAAATGGCCCTTTAAAAGAAAAATAGAAAAAAAGGTCCTTAAGTGCACTGTGTTTGGGCGCTGTATACAGTGCACTATGGGATGCGCCACGTCTATGCAATCACGAGATTGCAGACGAGGTGCTTAATTTGCAGGCTTTTAAACTGCCTCGTGGCGCATTCCATTGCGCTGAACAGCCTCCGCCCGGCGCCCGTATTATGTATTACTACGACCAGCTGTTTTGATTGACTATTCAATATAGAAGAATTATGGTGCAAAACTCCTCCTTTTATATGTATATGGTTTTAAACAAAATGGGATAAAATATGAATTAAACATCAGGAACCTGTTTGTTGTTAACAGCGAGCTTACTTCACTTGTACATTCTACACATTCTTACACAACAAACCACACTGTGCTGTACATTTTATACTCCATTGTGTTTAACTCATTACATTGTGCTGCATATTATATACTGTATGGAAAGAGGGATCTGACAGGGAGTAGACTCCATGGGCGTGCCACATCCCAAATGCATAGACAAATGCAAGGATTCCCCTAGGGTGGGATTTTAAAGGCACTACCACACAATAATACAGTATAAAAAGTAATTTTATTACATAGCAAAAATATAAATCGAAAACAAAAATATACAATAATCACATGTATCAACAATAAACATAAATATGGATACAAAGATATAAACAATGCATAAAGGAGAACCATCAATGAAAATGCATGATCTCACTGAACCAACGCGTTTCAGAACTTTTCCTTCATCAGGGTTCATTTAGTGAAAATACATTTCCAATGCATTGATAGTGCATAGGTATCCATATGATTAAAAGCAGCTTCACAGGTGTCTCCCCAGCAACATCCACTCAAAGGTTGGATCAAAAGTCCCCTAGGCTGTATTGGAAAAATGTCGGGGGGGAAAGAATGCCCCCAATTACACTGGAAATTGTCGCACCCAGAAACCAGGTGCGGCATATGTGGGTAAGCTGGGGTCCAGAAGGCTAAGGACCTAGTGTGGATATACAGAGAAGTATATATATATAATATCCTTAGGTGGTCAAATAAGTAGGGGAATAAGAGTCCGGACTGTAAAAACCAGGATGTTAAACAGCCAAGTAGATAGGTGCAGACCGGACATTCCAACCCTACCTATATACTGTATGTTGCACTCAGTACACTGTGCTGTATGTTATATACTCCATAGTGTAATGTTGCACTTAGTACATTGTGCTGTACATTATGTACTTCTTAGTGTTTAACTTGATATGGAACAGTGGAAGCATTTGATGGCACAGTGGCAGCAATTTTATCTGGCACAGTGGCAGCAATTGATGGGCACAGTGGCTGCGTTTGATGGGCATAGTGGCTGCGTTTGATTGCACAGTGGCTGCTATTGATGGCACAGTGGCTGCTATTGATGGCACAGTGGCTGCGTTTGATGGGCACAGTGGCTGCATTTGATGGGCACAGTGGCTGCGTTTGATGGGCACAGTGGCTGCGTTAGATGGGCACAGTGGCTGCATTTGATGGCACAGTGGCTGCGTTTGATGGGCACAGTGGCTGCGTTTGATGGGCACAGTGGCTGCGTTTGATGGTACAGTGGCTGCATTTGATGGGCACAGTGGCTGCGTTTGATGGGCACAGTGGCTGCGTTTGATGGGCACAGTGGCTGCTATTGATGGCACAGTGGCTGCGTTTGATGGGCACAGTGGCTGCGTTTGATGGGCACAGTGGCTGAGTTTGATGGGCACAGTGGCTGCATTTGATGGCACAGTGGCTGCGTTTGATGGGCACAGTGGCTGCGTTTGATGGGCACAGTGGCTGCGTTTGATGGTACAGTGGCGGCAATTGATGGGCACAGTGGCTGCGATTGATGGTACAGTGAGGCTGCAATTGATAGGGCTTTTTTTCAGAATGTTTCAGTTTGTTTGCTCCCCCCAAAAATTTTTGAGCACCAGCCGCCACTGCTGTGCACACTCCCCCTCCTGCCTTCTTCTCCATTGGATCCAGGCTCAGCTGAACTAAACATGATCCACTGTGGACACACCCCCTCCTGCTCTCTCCTCCATGGGATTCATTTTTAGTGCAGCTGGTCCTGTGGATCTGAAGCTGTTATTTCCACAGTGCCAGAGGTTCAGTAGCAGGAAGAGGACAGGGCAGCCCTGCAGCGAAGATTTCTACAGAATCCAGCAGCCTGCACATCGAGGGACATCCTTCATTACAGGTAAGTAATGTAACTAGAACTGTAGAGAAAAGAATGTTTTTTTTAGATAAGCTTCAGCTTTAAGCTAATCAGGTCCATATATTATTCTAAAGACAACTAAAGACAACTTTTTATATATTTTTTAAGATCCACGGTGGTGCAAAAAATCCTATAATGAAAAAACCCATATGTGTACAAAAAACATGCATGTGAACATACACAAAAAAGTGCACTTAAGGGTGTGCTTTTGTCCACCCCCCGAAGGAGTAGGACTAGTACCCCGCCCTCCCGTGGCGCAAGGCTCCAGACGGGGACATAGGTTCAACTTGGTCTGCCTAGCCAGAAGGCCTGGCAGACCGCCATTCTTCTAGGACAGCCAAAGCCATCCCCAAATACTAGGTCAGGGGAGCTCTCCCGAAGAGAGAGACCCCTCTAGAGGCAGGGGAGGAAGGAACCCGAAGACCACACTTCCTCCCTCTAGAAGTCAGGGTAAGCCCAAGGACTCACACCCTTTCATCCAGTGAAAAAACACACACAAACGTTGAAAGTGACAAACGTTGGGAGAAAAATAACTAGTAAAAATAATAAAGTGGCAGTGCCCAAATTGTGAATTGGCTTAGGCCGTGAGGCCTAGTAAGCAAAAATTTCTCCTGGACTTTAGCCAAAAAGCCAGGCCCTAAAAGGCGCAGTGCAGAAAAAGCTTTGGTGACTGTGACCATGAGTCTTTTTACAGTGGGTTCCCACACCCAGTGCTACTAAGAGCTCCCCTAGGGCGACCACTCCCAGGGAGCACAGACACCATGGATCATCTGCCTTCCAAGCCAATGGCCAGACAAGGTTCAAACCAGGAGGTAGTGAACCATTCCGGCTTTCTCTGAGAGAACCTACTCCCGGCCCCCAATTACGTTCAGGCGCCCGGTTTCGGTTCCTGCCGATACTGACCTTCCAGGTTCCCATCACACCAGTGGATTTGCATAGCCACCACCCCAACCTCTCTTCAAGTCCGGATAGTAGCACAGCGCCTCCACTGGACACTGATAAAAACAGATACTACGCTTGATCTTAGCCAAAAGGCAGATAAGCTTTATTCTAAAGACAACTGTCTAAGAAGCTCGTAGTTTCCCTTTAACAGCTATAGAGTAACAAATGACTGCCCTTTGTGGAGATCTAGGTGTGACAGCCGGGGAGGATGATTGGGGTTAATGGCTGATCTCTCGGTACATACATATGTATTCGTATTGAACCCTGGCCAAGCCAAGCGGAGTGCGGCACCTGTCTGGATCCAAGGTCACCTTGACGAGAGTTCACGGCGTCATCCATCACCTACCTGGATGCTAATTGTTAAAAATAAAGAATGCCGAATGTAATTCATCATTTTCTGTCCTCACCTGGAGTAACTTCCCCGGTAATGAAAACATTACTTACGTTGGCTCTCCCCTCCTCGCAGTCTCTTTTCTCTGCGCCGTAAATCAAATTAAAAAGAATTGGGTATTCAATTAATGCTCTTTGAGTCATAATAGTGTGAAGAGGAAGGATTATGGATATCAATAGTGCATTTAGCAGAGTGACACGATTAGCTGGGAAGAGATCAATCATTATTAGTTTATTCCACTTCTTCAGCACGGTATTTCAATCGAAGAAAGTCTGCTATGAATTCTTTATTTCTGGACAATGAGTGTTTTCTTAAAGGGAAACCACAGCTGGATTGTCAGCGAACACATTAAGCTGTTGCCGGATGTAGCTGTCGTCCTTAAGGACCAGCCTCGTTTTGGAATTTAGGTGTTTATATGTTTAAAACAGGTTTTTTTTGCTAGAAAATGACTTAGAACCCCCAAACATTATATATTGTTTTGTTTTTTTCTAACACCCTAGAGAATAAAATGGCGGTCATTGCAATACTTTTTTTCGTATTTGAGCAGCGGTCTTATAAGCGCACTTTTTTTTGGAAAAAAATCACTTTTTTGAATAAAAAAATAAGACGACAGTAAAGTTAGCCCAATTTTTTTTATATTGTGAAAGATAATGTTACACCAAGTAAATTGATACCCAACATGTCACGCTTCAAAATTGCGCCCGCTCGTGGAATGGCGTCAAACTTTTACCCTTAAAAATCTCCATGGGCGACGTTTTAAAAATTCTACAGGTTGCATGTTTTGAGTGACAGAGGAGGCCTAGGGCTAGAATTTTTTCTCTCGCTCTACCGGTCGCGACGATACCTCACATGTGTGGTTTGACCACCGTTTTCATATGCGGGCGCTACTCATATATGCGTTCGCTTCTGCGCGCGAGCTCGTCGGGACGGGGCGCTTTAAAAAAAATTTTTTTCTTATTTATTTTACTTTATTTTATTTATTTTTTCACTGTTTTCTAAAAAAAAAAAAGATTTAGATCACTTTTATTCCTATTACAAGAAATGTAAACATCCCTTGTAATAGAAAAAAGCATGACAGGTCCTCTTAAATATGAGATCTGGGGGGTCAAAAAGTCCTCAAATCTCATATTTGGACTTAAATGCAAAAAAAAAAAAAAAAAGATTGTCATTTGAAAAAATGACAACAAAAAAATGGCCCTTTAAGACGTATGGACGGAGCTGACGTTATGACGTCGCTTCCGCCCTCCTATGGTATGGAGACGGGTGGGGGGGCCATCTTCCCCTCCTGATCAGGTCCTGATTGCCTCCGCCGCTACCGACGGCTCCGGTAAGCGGCGGGAGGGGGTGACACCTGTACCGCCGCCAATAACGGTGATCTCACGGCGAATTCGCTGCAGAGACCACCATTATCATAAACACGACCAGCTCCTGAAAAGACGGATAACCTGGTTGTGGCAGCAGCTGCTGCCGTTACCGAGATATCCATCTTCAAAGTGCTGACTTATATGTACAGGAGCCGGTCGATAAGTGGTTAACATGTTTATTGTACCATATGTAGCACCCTCTACTTAGGTAGGTGCTAGAGGTAGATTGTTGGTGAGTGAAGGAAAATTTAGGCAGGCTTAGCTGGAAGTTAGGACTGTTTGTTTTGATCTATGTGGGCTGGGAGTGGCTCAGAGTAGCAGCCGATGACTCACAGACAGCATCATTCCACTGCCACCTCCCTCTTCCTTCTAGAGGATTCTAGAATAGAGGTGGGGAAGAGGTGTGGAGCTGTCTGGGGTATCTCAGGGAGCCCTGACCAATCCCCAACTAGGATTGGCAGGGGGGGCAGGCCTCCTTCAAATACCCAGGGTCAGCCCAGCTGGGGAGGAGTTGTCGGGTGGAAGAACTGAGGATTGGAGTACTAGGCTGTCGGAGCCTTTGAGGGAGCTCCCCAGTCTGGGGGGGGGGGGTGTGACCTTGGGCCGGGGACTCGGGTGCAGGATGGATCCCTTCAAGAACTCATGAAGGATCTGGACAGGAGGCACAGGAGGAGTCAGAGAGGGCAGCAGGAGCTAGTACTGCCGGGCAAGTCTTCAGGAGGGAACCACCGGCTGCAGCCAGGAGGACTGGTGAGTGACATGTGCTATCGGGAGTACTGGAGAGGCACGTCAGAGAGGACTGGGAGGAAACAGTCAGAGCTGGGTGTGGAGCCAGTAGAGAGGATTGCAATGTCACGGGCAGTGAAGTCGGGCAGCTGAAGCTGCAGCAACTAATGACACTGTGCTGCTGCCTGAGTCCTAAGAAAGATGCCTGTGGCCCACACAATGAGAAGTCATGAACGAACGACTCCTGGACACAATAGCAGCCAGATGTTTTCATACAGGCCATATTTGGCCATTTAGTTTGCCCGTTGGGTTAACCGCAAACAGGAAAAGTTCGCTGTCAAGTGTTTATTGCATTTTTTATTGTGTCCATCCCGAAGTGATTAATCCTCTCTAGTCATCCTAGTGAGCGTGGTCACCAAGACAGACAATCAAAGTTGAGGTGTCACAGACAGTGCACAACTGTCCAAGAGGGGTTCCTGTTGCGCCACAAGGGAAGTGCAAGGAAATCTCACTAAAGGGACACAGACGGGAAAAAAAATAAAGGAAATATGTAAGAAGCAGAAAGGGGGCCACACCAATGGTGAGTCCAAAGTTTTTTTTATTTTTTATTATTGAAAAGTTAGTGGAATAAGAAAGCCAACGTGTTTTGGGGGTTCACTCTCCCTTCATCGGGGCTTATATAATATATATGTAGCAATGTGGACTACCGTCATAACATGGTACAATTCCCCTTCATTCTTTACCTATAGACATATCCCTCTAGTGCTGGGCGCCAGGGCCTTCTTTAATATTGATTGGACCCTGGGCAAAAATTTTCTTGACGCCCCCCCCCCTCCCATGCAATTTCACTCTCCACCTGCTCTGAGATATACAATAAACAGCAGCTAGACTTAAAATCTGTTAACTGTATCAGATCAGAAAGCAATCGCAATTGGTTTCCAGCGGTTACAGCATATCATTACTGCTTACTGACTGGTTGCTAGAGGTTACAGCACACATTACGGCTCACTGATTAGTTGCTAGAGGTTACAGCAAATTATTTCTGCTTGTTAATTGGTTGCTAGAGATTACTGCACAGGCATGCCGTATCCACCCGATGTCCGGTCCCGGTTTCATTCTGATGTCTGTTACTGCATACCTGCAGTCAATGTCCATGCCTGTAATTCATGCTTGTTTGTGAGTATTTACTTGCTATTTTACTTTTTAATAAACGCTATCAGTGGTAATGCGCTAGGTCGGTGCGCCCTCTCTTCTTTTTGTTTCTTCTTGCTGGAGGGCTCTGCCCATAGGGTGAGTGTGCCCCCCCCCAAAAAAAAAAATCCTCTAGCATGAGCCGCCACTGTCTGCATACCATTGGATATTAACACCAGAAACACCAGAAAGAAATAATTCAATAAATAAAAACATAAAAAAAAAAAACAACCTGAAAGGGCTTCTAACTCTTCTTCATAGACTTTATAGGTTTCCATTTATTGACAGAGGTTTGTTCCATTTCAAATACTGCTTTATGAATTGACATACCTCCTTTGACCCCGTCTGCCTGGATAATATGGCCACCTGCTGAATTGGCACCATCCACAGGGAGCTTAACTCCTTAACAAGACTCAGAAGTTGAAGCCAACGCAGTTTTACTTCCGCTAGACGCAGGAAGTTCTTCCAGTGTGCTTGACAAAGGAGTGCAGCCGTCATGCCATTCACGGCTTGCTGACTCAGGAAACGCATCGCATGTGTGTGATGTCATCGCCCCTCGCCTGGATTGCTGTTTGCCTTCCAAGCCTCATTCTGGTATTCCTCCATCATTGCCGGCCGGTGGACACAGTGCATCTGAAAGACCAGTCTGATTACACATCCATGGCAGGGATGATCGACCTCACGGACCCCTCCAGTTACATCTGGGACTCTCATATGCCTTTTTACCTCAACACAAATGTGAGTGCAATCTCTGTTGCTGCTCTTTTTATTAAAATAGTTTTTAAGTCTGCACCCAGAGGCGCCTCCTTTCTTTGTTTCTTGCTGGTTGGGATGCAGAGAATTCTATTCTGTTTTCTTGGTTGAATTGGGGAAACAATGAGATGAACTGTAATGTTAAATTATTATTATTTCACCTTATTTAATTTTATTTGATCGGTATGATTGTATTTGACAGAATATGGGCTTAACAAAGAATTGCCTTGTTGTTTCCTACTGGGTGGGTTGATCAGTCCATTAAAGCCAGGCCCAGACTGGCCATAGGGCACACCGGACATTTGCCTGGTGGGCCGGGAACGCATGTCTTGGCAGGAGCAGCCTGCTGATGACTGGCTGTGTGGCGGGAGGTGGGCGGTGGCCATGGTCCAGGGTGGGGTCCGCCTCATGCTGTACGACCATGCCTGTGTCTCCTGTCAGCGGGGGTGGGAGGTGGGCGGTGGCCATGGTCCAGGGTGGGGCCCGCCTCATGCTGTACGACCATGCCTGTGTCTCCTGTCGGCGGGAGCGGGAGGTACTGTAGATCTGCATGGAGAGCGGGACATGCAGGCCGAGTCCCACCCTGCCAGAGATGGGACTGTGCAGGGGAGGTGGAGAGTGGTGGTGGTATTGTTGTTGGGCACGGCTGCGTATCACTGTGGGGGGGCACTGTAATCCAGTGGTGGCTGGTGCTAAATATTTGGGGGGGCGACAAACAAACCTCCCCCTCACTCGCACATCCACTATCAACACCAATGCCCCCCGTGGGAGACAGTTGGGAGGCCGCAATTCCAACCCCCTCTCTCCACAGGAGACAGTTGGCAGGCCGTGATCCCCCACCCCCCCTGCAGGAGACAGTCAGGAGGCTGCGATAGGAGGCCTCACTGTGAGGAGGCAGAAGGGAGCCGAGATGCAGCAAGGGAAGAGTCGGGAAAGAGCTGGGGCTTCCTCCTCCAGGCAGAACAAGAAGTGGGTCCTGAGACTCCCTGGCCAATCGGGTCTCAGGAGCTGCTTCCTGATTGGCCCAGGAGGAGAATCAGGAAGACAATAGTGGGTATTAATTCACTATTGTCACACAAGTGGGTGGACTCGGGACGCAGTGCTCTGCGACCTGAACCCTCCCCTATTTGAAGCCAATTAGAGCCTCTGGCTCTAATCACGTGCTTCTAACAAAACAAAACCCCATTGGAATCAATGCGTCCGTCGCCCTGCATGTATATTAGGGGCCGGGTGCATGAATTTGGGGGGGGCCACGCCTCTGCGTCCCTAATGGACAGGCCGCCTCTGCTGTATGTAATTATTGCGGTGCACCTTTGCAGTTGCTCCCCTTTGTGTTGCAGTCCGGAGGACCTGGGTGTCACAACGCCGGCAGATCATCCCCCCCCCCCCCTCCGCGGTCCCTGGAGGAATTGGCTGCTCCTCTTTGTCCTTGATTACAACACTGTTGATATATTTATGGATGGAAGTATGCATGTCAATGTTCTACTTGCTGGGGATAGATAAAAAAAGGAATGTAATAAAATTTTATATGCTCAAAAAAAAAAACATAACCATGACTTCTGATGTATTTCAGGTTTACATTTGCAGATATATTACACTATAGAGTACATTGTAACTTCTGCCAGCGTCTTAATGGAAGGTGTGCTTATTCTTGTTGTGGATTGTGTGATTATTCTCAGAATTATTTAAGACCTGAGATGGAATAGTTACATTTCTCCATCACGGATCGTACGTTTCTCTTATTTAACTGACAAATGTTCTCCGCCATCGTTCGGCCTGCGGAGCTGCACTTTACTTTCATTGATTTGGCTCGGGATCTTGAAGCTCCTAATAGCCGCAGTTTTCATACCTCAGGAAATGATTATCTTATCGTTCGGTTTAGGAAGTCTGACATCAGATTTAATGGGGCATCAGACAGAAAAATCACCCGGCTCTCCTCTCTATAATAAATACATTTTAAAAAAATCTGGGTTAGACCTGAAATTAATAACCAGGAGCTTCAGTTACAGAATAAAGTTTACTGATAATATGAACATGTATTCACCTGAGATTCACCTCTGCGCACATTAAAGTGTATGTTACCCTAAATGTTGTTTTTTTTTATGTGTGTTCACATATGTGTATTTTATAAATCATAGTCTCTATCATTTTCATGTAATTCCTCCATCTGAAGTACCTGGTTGATACGGACAGTCACCTTTCTTCCTTGTTCTAAAATGGCCACACGAAGTACAGAAGCTGATCTGTGTGGTCAGTTTTCATGCTTTGATTGGCCATTCAGAGGTACAGGACACTGTGCAGACACACAACATCTTTGGATTGGGTCATTTGCTCAGCCACCATGTCCCCTTACCAATCACATCCTGTCTCTAGTACACACCTTCTCCCAATCATATCCTGCCTCTGGAACACACCCTTTGCCAATCACAGCCTGCTTATGGCACATGCCACCTCCCAATCACAGCCTGCCTCTGACACACACACCCCCCAATCACAGCCTGCCTCTGACACACACACCCCCCAATCACAGCCTGCCTCTGACACACACACCCCCCAATCACAGCCTGCCTCTGACACACACCCCCCCTAATCACAGCCTGACTCTGGCACCCCCCCAATCACAGCCTGCCTCTGGCACACACCACCCCAATCACAGCCTGACTCTGGCACACCCCCCCCCCAATCACAGCCTGCCTCTGGCACACACCACCCCAATCACAGCCTGACTCTGGCACACCCCCCCAATCACAGCCTGACTCTGGCACACCCCCCCCCAATCACAGCCTGACTCTGGCACACCCCCCCAATCACAGCCTGCCTCTGGCACACACCACCCCAATCACAGCCTGACTCTGGCACACCCCCCCCCAATCACAGCCTGACTCTGGTACACACACCCTACCCGGTCACATCATATCTCTGGCACACCCCTCCCCCCCCGCCAATCACAGACTGCCCCTGGCACACACTCCCTCCCAATCACAGCCTGCGTATGGCACACCCCCAGCACTTTGTGTTCCAGTGCATGCAAAAATGGGTATGTTTACAGATGCTGGGCGGGGTGCCATTAAGAATGGCGCTGCCGCTGTGCATTTCTGTGTATGTTGGGAAAGCATGTCATTTTTAATGTGTTCTCGATGTGTAAGCAGGTGCAGTTAGCTGGCTGGCCACTAGATGATTCTGTTCCTATTATAGCCTGTATAAAGAATAGTTATAAGCAAGTGATTACTTCCCTTTTAGCTAGAGCCCTCCTGTAGGGATGTCATGGGTAAGTCAGTGCCTATATATAGGGCAGGTTGGGAGGAGCCTTAGTGCTGTTGGGGCATGGGAGCCAGAAACCACACCATCGGGCAGATATAGCCAGCAAGTGGAGGCCCTGGACAGGATAGGAGGCTGGGGAGGAGCAGACCTGCACCCAGAAGAGCCGGCTGCAGACTTTCCGACCCTTCCTGACCCTTATGGAAATTGGGATTAGGGTGGGTCACCAAAGGCAATTTAGGCCAGACCATGAGTGAAGTGTACCTATGGAGAAGGTGACCGCAGAGATCCCATCCCAGTGAGTACTAATGACCCCAGGTAGAGCTAGACTGTTTAAAGGAAGATGGCTTATTGAAAGTGCTGCATGATGCTTTCACATATGACTGCTGTGGACCGTCCACTAAATGTGACAATATATGGTCAAGTGACCCCGGATAGGATGTTGATGCGATGGTTTGCTCCATCTTCCAAGTACCACCAGTAAAGTGCAGCAACCCTATTTATGTGTGGACATTTGTTCTTTCGGGGATATAAAGGACAACAGCTGGCAATGTCAGGAGGAGGCCCCTGGCATGGAATGGGCACAAAATGGTAGAGGGTACAGCAGGAGGGTCACTGTTTTAACAGAAGAGGAGCGGGTCAGATACAAACATACAGTGCCTTGAAAAAGTATTCATACCCCTTGAAATTTTCCACATTTTGTCATGTTACAACCAAAAATGTAAATTGTATTTTATTGGGATTTTATGTGATAGACCAACACAAAGTGTCACATAATGTGGAAATATTTAGCTTCATATTTATATCAAAGGGTTTCAAGGGAACCATTGTGAGGACTTTCTAATTAAATTACCATGCCCCATTAGATGTATGTGTGTGTGTGTGTGTGTATATTTATGTGTATATGTATGTATATATATGAGTGTGTGTGTGTAGCACTAACCCACGAAGGAGCTGCTGAATTGTGATTGGGCCTGTACTCTGTTCTCACACCACCTATAACTTGGCTCAGTCCCCTTGACACAGCTGTGGTGCAGTGTTAGTGTGACGCTATTGGGGCATCCACACGGTCGGACTTTTCAGCTACAAAAGTCCGACAGCCTGTCCGACAGACTTTCAATGGACTTTTGGCGGACTTTCTAACGACCAGACTTGCCTACACACCATCACACCAAAGTCCGACAGATTCGTACGTGATGACGTACACCGGACTAAAATAAGGAAGTTGATAGCCAGTAGCCAATAGCTGCCCTAGTGTCGGTTCTTGTCCGTCGGACTAGCATACAGACGAGCGGCTTTCTGGGTCCGGCGGAGTTACGACGTAAAGATTAGAAGCAAGTTCCAAATCTAAAGTCCGTCAGATTTGTGACTGGAGAAGTCAGCTGAAAGTCCAGGGAAGCCCACACACGATGGGATTGTCAAATGTCCGCCGGATTTGGTCCGTCGGAGTCCGGCGGACTTTTGTAGCCGAAAAGTTCTGACCGTGTGTACGCCCCATAATAATAAAGGATAATCCCACAATGTGCAATATAATAACAATATACCTTTTTTATCACCTGGGCATCCGATGCTTCACCTGTTGAAATGAAGAAGAACAGCACTCCACACCAATGGTACTTAACCAGAAACAAAATTTTACTGGAATTGGTATAGAATAATAATTACAGTATTTGCACTGTCACACAAATGTAATGCAACAGCCCAAAAGGTTTTTTCACAACAGTCTGTACACATAAGGTTGTCTTAACTGACCCCTGGAAATGCGTCTCCAAGTGGGACTAATGTCCAAAGTGAAAACACCTTTAACTCTGGGCACCTTCCCACTTTCAGCATGCTTTGGTAACCACAAGAAATGCAAGGTTATCAGTACAGTGTAATACAATTACTAGGGCGCTCCCCCTACTTTATAATGCAGTTGCAGTTATAAAGACCTTGCAATGAGAGATGCAGTCCTTTCGGTCTTCTGTCTTCTGCTAGCTATTTGTGTGGTACCAATTGTAATCCGACAGTTGAACAAACAAAGGTCAAAGGAAAATGAATGCTAGAACTATTCTTGTAGTGCAGTACACCTGCAACTGCCTCCAGTGAAATTTGGCTTTTAATAACGCAGTGTCAGAAGTGCAGTGAAAGGCAGGCTTGACGCCTGTCTAAACTCAGTCCTTCTTGAATAAGATCCTCTGTGGGACTACAGGTCCCAGCAGCACTGTGTTAACAGTCTAGGTGTATAAAAGTGCGTTAAGAAACTATGGGCAACAGCCCTCTCACCACACTGGGTCCAGACAGATGGATGCCTCTGCTCCACAGTATCTCAGTTCGTTCGTTGCAGCCACGCCATCACGCTATTCCATCTCACAGACAACCGGGAGTCCTCAGTTACCTCCTTCAGGGGTCTCTGGAACGATCACACTGCTGCTCCAGCACGCTGTGATGCAAGTCAGGATCAAAGGGCTGCTCACAGACGACCTGGAGTCCTTGGTTACCTCATTCAAGGGTCTCTGGAAGGATCACACTTCTGCTCCAGCACGCTGTGATGTAAGTCGGAATCAAAGGGCTGCTCACAGACGACCGGGAGTCCTCGGTTACCTCCTTCAAGGGTCTCTGGAATGATCACACTGCTGCTCCAGCACACTGTGATGTAAGGCAGGATCGCTGGCTGTTCCGCTCCGCACGAGGTAGGCCGAAACTCTATGGGACACACACACACCCACAGAGCCCTGCTGGCAGGCCATGCGTTCCAGGAACAAGAGAAAGAAAATGTCCGCGCGGGGCCTTTTATAACCTACCCAGCATGCAGTTCAGTGCTGAGTGTCCATAGGAGGTGACTTGGCATTGTGGGTAGGTCAATTCTTTGTAAAATGTAAACAGTCACTTCCTGTATGTCCCTCCATGTCCTTGAAATAGTAAATAAATCAAGTCCATTTCACATTTTGGCCACTAGATGGTGCCAAATACCAAAGAATGCATTGTCCATACTTTGACATTACATTAAGGAAACAGGCAAAAATTTGTCAGCGCTACATATGTATACATGTGTATGTGTGTGTGTATATATATATATATATATATATATATATATATATATATATATATATTTATATATATTAATGTTTTTTACAGGAGGATGATGTACATAATATATTTTGTGATATCATGATGAGATATGGGATACAAAGGAAAGGCCACTCTGTAAGTCTCCGTGCTTTTGTAAGTACTCCCACCCTACTGCACAATACTGGGTGCTAGCTATGCTCAAGTCTGCGGAGATAGAAATATTCTGGACTGCCGCACTCCATAAAAAAACATCTTTATTGAAAAACAAAATTAAAATCCAAACTAGCAGATATTACAAAAAGTGGGCACAGCGGGAATCAAATGGCTAACGCGTTTCACATCCAAAGATGCTTACTCATAGCTAATTTGATTAAAAACCAAAAGTGTATATATAACAAAGGAAAAAGGGGGAGGGAAAAGGTAAAGCACCCAATCCGTAACAACAAACAATTAGGTGAGCACACCTGCTACACAATTGGAGCTAAACTTCCAAAAATAGAGTGCACATGAGGGTTTGAGATGATGTAATGAGATATAAAAAAGAAAAATCAAATGACATTAAAAAAATTGAAATGACAAAAATGTAAATATAAATATAAATAACCCATTGCAGTGCATCTATGAATGGAGTGAAGCAGAAAAGACAACACGAAAATGCATATTATTCTGAGATATACCGAATACCTGTTATAGCATGATAGGGCAAAATGTACATATGATACAAAAAGTAGAAAAGATACATTAAACACTGCATGTACTATTTTGATCCCATTGGATAAATATCACAAAGCATTTCCATATACCTCAGCAGAAAAAAATATATATATGCATAATAAAAGTAAAAATGTGATCAATTGAAAAATGTAAACTGTAAAATGATACTGTGTTTAAAAAGTATCGGAAACATTCTTGTCCAAAGAGTTTGTTGCCTTAACTACACTGTTACTTGTGGCTCTCTACACAAAGTAGCGATTATATTTCTTTAAAAGAAAAAAATGAAATAGAATCCAAAAAGTGATGCCTGTAACAAGTGTACAAGAAGCCGGTCCTCTCGCTCAGTATTAAATTCTATGCTAAACACAGCCAAATAGGTGTATCCACTATATATTAGAATCACGCCGTTCTCAGGGGAAAGCACAGGGAGACAGGAGTCTCACTTTTTCCGCTGCAAACTGCATTTGCACCGCTAACAAAACAGGAAAATAACACAGGGAACTAGAAAATCAGTACGATTAATCCAAATAATGAATAATGGGCGAGATGAAATCTAATGTCCATTAAGTCAAAACATTTTGATGATGATGAGATGAGATGAGATATGGGCCCCGGCTTACAAGACTTCTTTTTTCCTGTTTCTCAAAAGCTGTTTGATGTCTTCAATAGTCAGGTGATAACTAAGTTACCCTTTTGTTTGTAGAGAGCCATATCAGACTTTGTGTCACCACCTGGTCAGGGGTCTTTGACATGCTAATGTCGGGAACTGGTTATGCTAGGATCAAAGAGGGTTGCTTACCTAACAACCATAAACATATGGTGGACAGAGGGGCACCAGAAGTTCGGATTCTTGAGCATGGGTAGGGTAGTCAACACTGCATGCTATTCCCAGGTCCCTTGGTACACCACACCTACACACGGGGCTCAGGTTAAAGCAGTAGACAGACTGGGAGATGTAGAATTACAATGAGACATAAGACCTGGATGTCCAGGGATACTTTGGTTTCAATGTATGTGAAATATGGTACTGGCGGGCAGGAATGCCAACGTCTCATAATTCGCAAAAACAAAAAATTGTATGACTGATGTCTTACCCTGTTTCCCCCAAAAATAAGACCTAGCGTGATTGTCGGTGATGGCTGCAATATAAGCCCTACCCCCAAATAAGCCCTAGTTAAAGTCCTTGTAGGTCTTATTTTCAGAGTAGGGCTTATTTTCGGGGGTCGGGCTTAAATTAGACCTACAAGGACTTTAACTAGGGCTTATTTGGGGGGGTAGGGCTTATATTGCAGCCATCACTGACAATCACGCTAGGTCTTATTTTCGGGGAAACAGGGTAGTTTCATTATTTTAAGGAAATAGATGAAAGAAACCAAAAGAAAAAAAACTCAGAGAGCATAATATTAGACAAGGAAAAGAAAACAAAAGAGAGGTAAGTAATGAAAATGAACAAGAAGAATAGTAAAAATAATAATGAAAAGAGAAAAAAAAAAAAAAACCTACAGATTTATTGCTGCTCCAACCAAGATTTTTATTTTACATTCTATTTTAGACTGTTAAAGAGCATTGAATTTGTATTAAAAAAAAAACTAATACATTAGTTTCCCTGGGTGTTCAGAAGGAAGACAGGTGAAAACAAAAGACATTAAAAAAAAACGGTTAGCTTTTCTGGAGTTAGGACTGTATAGACCAGCTCTGTCTTCCATACAAGAAATAACATTCACCCAGACGTTAAACTTCCTCACACGGGGCACCATCTGTCATGGCAATTTTTACATACCTCATTTATACGCCTAATGATACATAAAATAAGTGATTAAAAACCTTTTGTCTACATAAGAATCAACCAATGCGGTTCCAGCTATAACCCATTAAAACAATAAGGAATGATAATGGTGCTAAAATACAAAGATCTCATTTATTTATACAGAAAAGAAACGTTAGAATAATCAGATATTACCCAATATAACATACAGAGGGGATGGAAAGTATTCAGACCCCCTTAAATTTTTCACTCTTTGTTATATTGAAGCCATTTGCTAAAATGATTTAAGTTCATTTTTTTTTCCTCATTAATGTACACACAGCACCCCATATTGTACACACAGCACCCCATATTGTACACACAGAACCCCATATTGTACACACAACACCCCATATTGTACACACAGCCCCCCATATTGTACACACAGCACCCCATATTGTACACACAGCACCCCATATTGTACACACAGCCCTCCATATTGTACACACAGCCCCCCATATTGTACACACAGCACCTCATATTGTACACACAGCACCCCATATTGTACACACAGCACCCCATGATGTACACACAGCACCCCATATTGTACACACAGCACCCCATATTGACAGAAAAACACAGAATTGTTGACAGTCACGGAGTTGTTGTGAAGCCACTTCTTCGTTATTTTAGCTGTGTGCTTAGGGTCATTGTCTTGTTGGAAGGTAAACCTTCGGCCCAGTCTGAGGTCCTGAGCACTCTGGAGAAAGTTTTCATCCAGGATATCCCTGTACTTTGCCGCGTTCATCTTTCCCTTGATTGCAACCAGTCACCCTGTCCCTGCAGCTGAAAAACACCCCCACAGCATGATGCTGCCACCACCATGCTTCACTGTTGGGACTGTATTGGACAGGTGATGAGCAGTGCCTGCTTTTCTCCACACATAACGCTTAGAATTAATGCCAAAAAGTTCTATCTTGGTCTCATCAGACCACAGAACCTTATTTCTCACCATCTTGGAGTCCTTCAGGTTTTTTTTAGCAAACTCCATGTGGGCTTTCATGTGTCTTGCATTGAGGAGAGGCTTCCGCCGGGCCACTCTGCCATAAAGCCCTGACTGGTGGAGGGCTACAGTGATGGTTGACTTTCTACAACTTTCTCCCATCTCCCGACTGCATCTCTGAAGCTCAGCCACAGTGATCTTTGGGTTCTTCTTTACCTCTCTCACCAAGGCTCTTCTCCCCCGATAGCTCAGTTTGGCCGGACGGCCAGCTCTAGGAAGGGTTCTGGTCATCCCAAACGTCTTCCATTTAAGGATTATGGAGGCCACTGTGCTCTTAGGAGCCTTAAGTGCAGCAGAATTTTTTTTGTAACCTTGGCCAGATCTGTGCCTTGCCACAATTCTGTCTCTGAGCTCTTCAGGCAGTTCCTTTGACCTCATGATTCTCATTTGCTCTGACATGCACTGTGAGCTGTAAGGTCTTATATAGACAGGTGTGTGGCTTTCCTAATCAAGTCCAATCAGTATAATCAAACACAGCTGGACTCAAATGAAGGTGTAGAACCATCTCAAGGATGATCAGTTGAAATGGACAGCACCTGAGTTATATATATGAGTGTCACAGCAAAGGGTCTGAATACTTAGGACCATGTGATATTTCAGTTTTTCTTATCTGCAAAAATCTAAATCTGCAAAAATGTAAACAATTCTGTGTTTTTCTGTCAATATGGGGTGCTGTGTGTACAATATGGGGTGCTGTGTGTACAATATGGGGTGCTGTGTGTACAATATGGGGTGCTGTGTGTACATTAATGAGAAAAAAAATGAACTTAAATGATTTTAGCAAATGGCTGCAATATAACAAAGAGTGAAAAATGTAAGAGGGTCTGAATACTTTCCGTCCCCACTGTAGATGATACAAATACAGAAAAGCTGTGATGTTACAAATACAGTTTTGCCAATGGACAAAGATAATTTAAGTTACTCACAACGAAAGTAAAGGGACTACAGTAATGGAGATACAATACAGAGACAGACCTTACATTACCATTCTTTCAGGGAGCCACGCAGAGAGGAAGAGGCCATGTGTAGCTCTCTGTACTGCTTTTAAAACCCCCCGACCCTACTCCAACCCCCCCCCCCCCCCCCGGAACCTTGTCATTGGTCCAGCGTTGCATCAAATTCTGATTGGCTGTAATTTCAAGTCTCTTTGGCTACCAGTATCTGAGACCTCCAGTCTGTCAGAGGCTTTTTTCAGGGGTGAATGTATCTCCTCTGGATCTCAGAGACTCCGCCCTCCAACGCTCCTCTCTTTTAACCCAATTATCTGTGGCAGAGAAATGCTTACTCAACTCCCCCACTGTGGATCGTCTTCGTTCTGTAATCTCTCTTCATAACCATATTAAATCACTAGACCTGACCAACATTTCTAAGTCCTTGCTAAACTGAAGCCACGCCCCTATGCTTCTACCCCTGACTTTCTGCTACAATCCGATGGAAATCCAACATACTGCCCTCGGACCATGTCCTAAAGTCTTTGGTGAATTCTACCAGAAACGTTATAATTGCTTATCCACAGACCCAAATTCTTATTTCACACCAGAGAAATGTAATACTTTTGTTGATTCTCTAAACCTTCCCACATTATCCCCTGACAACCGCTCTGGGCTAAATGCACCTATAACTGTTGAGGAGATCACTGAGGTTATTAACCATCTACCGTCACATAAATCCCCAGGCCCTGACGGACTCCCCTACTCTTACTATAAGACGTTCCTTCAGACTCTTGCACCCCACATGGTAAAATTGTTTGCCTCTCTGATGAAATGGAACATTCCCCACACCCAATTTTTATACGCTTCTATTACAGTCGTCCCGAAAACCAGACAAAGACCCAACGATTCCTGACAACTACCGTCCTATAGCTCTACTAAACTCTGACTATAAAATATTCATGAAAATATTGACAGATAGACTGCCCTTACTACTCCCTTCGCTAATAAACAAAGACCAGGTTGGTTTTGTTCCTACTAGACATGCGGGGGACAACACCAGATGTACTATTGACCTTATTGACCGCTTAACCAAAACTAAGCGACCTGCTATAGTGTTAAGCCTGGATGCTCAGAAAGCATTCGACCGTTTAAACTGGTCATTCATGTTTGCCATATTATCCAGATATGGAGGCCCTTAAGGCGTTATATTCTACACCTACTTCCCAGGTACAACTTGCCTCCCATGTGTCTCCGTCATTTCCCCTGAGTAACGGCACTAGACAGAGCTGCCCCCTATCCTCCCTACTCAGTCTAGAACCTCCAGCTGCAGCCATTCCATCCCACCCTGATATAAGGGGGGGGGGGGGGGGGTGATACTGAGACACAGGGAGTACAAGCTGTCCTTATTTGCCGATGACATTCTACTAACAATAACACATCCCCACATTTCGCTCCCATCACTCCAGGATATCCTACATTCATTCTGCAGTCTTTCAGGATTTAAAGTTAATTCGACTAAAACTGAATCCCTCCCTATAAACATCCCGACAAACACACTCACCTCCCTATCGATAACCCCCCTGCTGAGACCACCGCCTGTGGAAGGGAATTCCACATCCTTGCTGCTCCTACAGTAAAGAACCCTCTACGTAGTTTAAGGTTAAACCTCTTTTCTTCTAATTTTAATGAGTGGCCACGTGTCTTGTTAAACTCCCTTCTGCGAAAAAGTTTCCTCCCTATTGTGGGGTCACCAGTACAGTATTTGTAAATTGAAATCATATCCCCTCTCAAGCGTCTCTTCTCCAGAGAGAATACGTTCAGAGCTCACAACCTTTCCTCATAACTAAGATCCTCCAGACCCTTTATTAGCTTTGTTGCCCTTCTTTGTACTCGCTCCATTTTCAGTACATCCTTCCTGAGGACTGGTGCCCAGAACTGGACAGCATACTCCAGGTGCGGCCGGACCAGAGTCTTGTAGAGCGGGAGAATTATCGTTTTATCTCTGGAGTTGATCCCTTTTTAATGCCAATATTCTGTTTGCTTTGTTAGCAGGAGCTTGGCATTGCATGCCATTGCTGAGCCTATCATCTACTAGGACCCCCAGGTCCTTTTCCATCCTAGATCTCCCCAGAGGTTCTCCCCCCAGTTTATAGATTGCATTCATATTTTTGCCACCCAAATGCATTATTTTACATTTTTCTACATTGAACCTCATCTGCCATGCAGTTGCCCACCCCATTAATTTGTTCAGATCTTTTTGCAAGGTTTCCACATCCTGTGGAGAAGTTATTGCCCTGCTTAGCTTAGTATCGTCCACAAATACAGAGATTGAGACACTCTTTTTGAGACACTACCAGTACTGATCCTAATGTCCCAATTGAAAGCACTTTAGAGGAACTTTCTGAACTTTATATGGAACAATACTTCTCATAAGATAGCAAACTCGGTAGTCCAGGCCTTGCGAACCAGGAGAGGTCTGGGAGCACCTGACCTACTAAAATATGCTACTCATCTGAGAGCCATTGCCTCTTGGAAGTCCAGGTGTGCCCCAAACAGATGGTCGGAAATTGAAATGGGGATCACATCTTCTGCCCATCCTTGGTGCATGTTATGGCCACCCTCTGACAAAATTAATCTCTCAAGCGTTTGCTTGAACCCGATGCTGTTCACACTTTTGATTCTTAGATTGTAAGCTCTAAGGAGCAGGGCCCTCTGATTCCTACTGTATTAAAGTGTATTGTATTTGTACTGTCCGCCCTCAAGTTGTAAAGCGCTACGTAAACTGTTGGCGCTATATAAATCCTGTATAATAATAATAATAATAATTTGGAAACGCTGCTCCGGTAGATTCTCTCTCTCTCATCTCCATGCTTGCCACTAGTGAACATTCTATTCAACCCGGAAATCCCTGACAGCCTATCTTATAATCCTATGTTACCATGGACCCAAGCTGGTATATTTCAGTTACGCCATTTGGTAAACGCAGTGACACGCAAACTTCTCTCCTTTTCTGACTTACAATCCAAACATAAAATCCCCAAAATCTCTTTGACTCTTTTTTACAAATTAAACACTTCTTTGAAACCAAAATCCCACATATGACTTTGGAGGTGCCAACCGAATTTGAATTGCTATGCTCAAGAGGCCCCTATGAACCCCACCTGATTTCATCTCTCTATAAAATCCTACATGCAGCCCCCCCCCCCCTGACTGAAAATAGTCATGCATACATGAGGAAATGGTCCCTTATTTTGCAACGGCCTATTTCCCTAGGCGAATAAGGGAGGAAATGGGAATCTACATACTGACAGAAACCATGAAATCAGGCTGAGACAGAAGTACAGTTAAATCACACTTGTTTAATAATAAAAGTAAAAAGAACAAACGTAGTCAAAACATAGCCAAAGTTCAGTAACAGGAACGGATAGTCAGCCAAGCCAGAAGTCAGGGATCAATGTAGTGGAACAGCAACCAGGATCTGGAGCCAGAAGGGATGCCAGCAAAGCCAGTCTTTAAACAGGATCGCAGGAGATAGTTTCTTGTGATGTGACCAAGGCGAAGGCAGAGATCCTCTGGACTGGATGGCTTAAGTAGGCAGGACCGACGAGCAGGATACCATCGACAGCTGAGTAACTGTGGAGAGAGATAGGTGCTGGCATTTAGCGGACAGCTGAGCGGCCAGCTCAGAGAAGGAAGGGCTGAGCCCAGCCCTGACACATCCAAAGTTTTAAGGTGTGTGGCACAGAGGGAGACTGCTTACAAAATACTCATGTTTTGGTATAGGACCCCGGACTTCCTTCTGGCTCGAAAACTGACATCATCTGGGCAATGCTGAAGATGTGGTTTATTCCTGGGTACCCATTATCATCTATTCTGGGAATGCTCAGCACTTATACCATTCTGGACACAAGTCCATAAAACTCTTAGAAAAGGTCCTAGATATACCCATCCCCTTAAACCCCACACATCTTCTTTTAGGTCTCCCACTCCCGAATACACCTAAAACTAACAGAAGATTGATGGCATTTATCTTACTGGCACCCAAACGAGCTTTACCTCAATGCTGGCTGTCTACTTATCCTCCTACTTTTATGCCGTTTCTCTCAGCCATAGCCGACATACGCAGACAGTGGCGGATTAAGGTGGTCATGGGCCCCTAGGCGTAACACAGAATGGAACGCCTAACTGCTGTTATATAGATGACTCCCTGCCAAGGTTTGACCAAATCTGGGGGAAATGGGATGTTTCTGAATATAACAATGAGACGCAACCTGAAACTCCATAATACTATAACCTATGTGCAAATCATTTTGGGTCTGTATAAAATAGGTAATATCCAGTTTCCTCTTGATTTTGTATTCACAGTCATATTGCTTGTACCATGATGTATTATCATTGTTTTTCGTTATATTACCTCTCACTTTTTGCATCTGTGCTTACCGTTGTGCCTTCTTTTACAGATACAGTTTTTAACCACTTCCGGACTGCCCACTGTCGTTATACGTCGGTACTTTGAAGAGGTGTGTCAATGTTATGGTAGCAGCTAGCTACCATAACCCCAGTATCCTCTCCTTCAGTGAGTGGTTCGGTTTAAGATAATAGTGGTCTCTGCGGCGGATTCGCCGCAATATCACTTTTATTGGCGGCGGGACAGGGCCCCCCCACCACCACGCTCCGATGCCCTCCCCTGCTTACTGGAGCCGTCGGCAGCGGTGGAGGCGATCGAATCTTCACCCTTGCTGGGCATGGAGATGAGTGAGGGGAAGATGGCCCCCACCCGTCTCAATAACAATGCAGGGTGGAAGAGACTTTAAAACGTCACTTCCGCCCATAGCTCTTAAAGGGCCAATTTTTTTAATTTTTTTTTTTTTAAATGACAATTTTTTGTTTTTTTTCATTGCATTTTAGTGTAAATATGAGATGTGAGGTCTTTTTGACCCCCCCAGATATTTAAGAGGCCCTGTCATGCCCTTTTTCTATTACAAGGGATGTTTACATTTCTTGTAATAGGTATAAAAGCGACACAATTTTTTTTGTGTAAAAATAAAAAAATAAAAGGTAAAATAAATAAGAAAAATTTTTTTTTTAAATGCGCCCCGCCAAGCTCGCGTGCGAACGCATACGTGAGTAGCGACCGCATACAGGAAATGGTGTTCACACCACACATGTGAGGTTTCGCTGCGATCGGTAGAGCGAGAGCGATAATTCTAGCCCTAGACCTCCTCTGTAACTCAAAACATGCAACCTGTAGAATTTTTTAAACGGCACCCATGGAGATTTTTAAGGGTAAAAGTTTGTTGCCATTCCACAATATTTGAAGCGTGACATGTTGGGTATCAATTTACTCGGTGTAATATTATCTTTCACAATATAAAAAAAATTGGCCTAACTTTACTGTTGTCTTATTTTTTAATTCAAAAAAGTGTATTTTTTCCAAAAAAAAGTGCGCTTATAAGACCGCTGCGCAAATACGGTGTGGCAGAAAGTATTGCAACAACCGCCATTTTATTCTCTAGGGTGTTAGAAAAAAAATGTATAATGTTTGGGGGTTCTAAGTACGGTAATTTTCTAGCAAAAAAAAACAGTTTTTACAACAAATCTCAGAAAGAGGCTCGGTCCTTAAGTGGTTAAAATGTACAATCGCTTCTGTACGATTTTAAAATTTAATAAATAAACAATTATTAAAAAAAAAAAAAAAGAATACATTTACGTTTTTGGTTGTAACATGACAAAAATGTAGAAAATTTCAAGGGGTGTGAATACTTTTTCAAGGCACTGTATAGCCAATCACAAGCCCCCTCTTACACGAAGCCTAAAAGGTCCCATGGCAGAAATATTACGTTTGCTCTTCTCTATACTGAACTAGTTAAACAAAGTATTCCTGATTTCCCGTGAAAATTTAAGAGATTTTGGAGAAGAAGACGGCCCACCGTTCTGAACAGACTGATCTGCACACCTCCAGCGCAGTGGCGGCACCTCCAGCCGTGCCACGTAGACGTACGCGCCCATCACGCGCATTGTGCAGCGATATCCCTCATTCCCCCGGACCACTCGCTGCTAGAAATTCAGATAAATCACGTTTGTTTTCGTTTTATTATTCAGAAACAAGATAATACATCCACATCGATTTAATAACGAACACAAATCTTTGCCGCCATCATTATTCCGCTTCTTTACACTCAGTCACTCCCTTTCTACCTTCTTTTGAACACAATTTAGGATGACAGAGGGGCGGTGCCTTCGGTGGGGGGGGGAGGGGTCAGAAGACCAAACGGTTCAGAGATAATAATACATCACAAATCACAACGCGTTCCTGAGAATCTGAAGATGCTGTAGGGAGGGGGTGTCGTGGTGGGTAGACGACTGTCCAATGATAACCCCGGGGGGGCTGGAAGAAAGTTAGAGGAGGGAGGGTAGGAGAGAGTAGAGAACCGGCACAGAGGGCACATGCTGCCCGCAGCACTGGTTGGCGGGTGGTTTATATTGGCAACCTGCAATGTGACTTCCTATTCGTGATCTGTATTAAACTTAACTTGGAGAGGTTTCTCGGTGGTTTTAAGGTGGAACTGAACTTTCTCGATCAGCTTGAACTAATTTTAATCCCTCTTCCGCTAGTATTACGGGCCGTCTTTAACACGGGGGCAAAAGGGGCGGCCGTCCCGGGCCCAGTCTAGGTTGTGGGGCCCAAAGCAACTTCCCCTTGAGCCCCTGCTGCCTGCAAATAGTTGATAAGTGGATCTCGCTATCAATCAGGAGATGAGGGCAGAATTTAATGTTGGGGGTGCTGGTGATTGGTTGGGTGTTACGTCTGCAGCCTGTGTGGCGATTGGCCAGCTCGGTAAGGTAAACCTTGTTCAGGGAGAGCGCCTGTCAGTCCCGGGTATAGTCACACCGATCCCTCACACCGATCCCTCTCCCTCACCATGTTCAACAAGCCGCAGACCATCGGCCCGCTGAAGAACTTCTTCACTGGAGGGTTCACCTGACATGCTCTGTTGTGGACACTATCAAGGTAAGACGGCTGGGGGGTGGGAATGCCTCTGGAGGGAGGGGGTCCTGTGTAATAAAAGGAGTAGCATGGGGGGAGGGGGTCCTGTGTAATGATGGGGGTAGTATGGGGGGGAGGGGGTCCGGTGTAATGATGTGGGAGGGGTTCTGTGTAATAATGGGGGTAGTATGGGGGGATGGGTCCTGTGTAATGATGTGGGAGGGGTCCTGTGTAATAATGGGGGTAGTATTGGTGGAGGGGTCCTGTGTAATGATGAGGGTAGTATGGGGAAGGGGGTCCTGTGTAATGTTGTGGGAGGGGATCCTGTATAATAATTGGGGGTAGTATGGGGGTATGGGTCCTGTGTAATGTTGTGGGAGGGGGTCCTGTATAATAATGGGGTAGTATGGAGGGGAGGGGTCTTGTGTAATGATGAGGGTAGTATGGGGGAGGGGGTCCTGTGTAATGATATGGGAGGGGTCCTGTGTAATAATGGGGGTAGTATGGGGGGATGGGTCCTGTGTAATAGCGGGGGGTAGTATTGGTGAAGGGGTCCTGTGTAATGATATGGGAGGGGGTCCTGTGTAATAATGGGGGTAGTATGGGGGGATGGGTCCCGTGTATTGATGAGGGTAGTATGGGGGGAGGGGTCCTGTGTAATGATGGGGGTAGTATGGGGGAGGGGTCCTGTGTAATTTTGAGGGAGGGGTCCTGTATAATAATGGGGGTAGTATGGGGGGGAGGGATCCTGTGTAATGATGAGGGTAGTGCAGGGGGAGGGGGTCTTCTGCAACTATGTGCGTAGTGTAGGGGAGGGGCTTGTGCAATGATGGGGGGGCAAGAAAATGTTTGCCCAGGGTTCAATCAATATTAAACACATCCCTTTCAAGTGTTAGTAAATAGATAGGAAGCTATATTATATTTACTTGCCTTAAACGTTTTTTTTTACATCTCTTCGGTGTCTTGAGACCCTATAGTAGCAGTTCCAGAGGAAAAAAACTACCACTGGCCTCCAAAGTAAAACAGACAGTCACTGGATTCTTGGGCTTGGATCCCTACTCACAATTTCGCTTGGAAGCTGCACACCTCTCAGCTCCCACCAGACACTTCTCCAGTAAGTCCTCTATACCAGATCCAAAAGAAGAGGGGGTTCCCCTAAGTGGACTTTTTAGGCAACTGATAATATTCTAATAAGCATATACAAGAGTAATATAACAGCAATTTTTATTGATAATTGAACATAATTAAAATAGAGTGAAACATTGATTCGTCACAGTACAGTTCATTACTATCACCATAAACAAGGGTTTTTTTTGAGAAAAGACCTCCTTACACCCAACGCGTTTCGGGGTACGGTATAATCCTTCTTCAGGGGTGCAAAGGAAGGAGGAGTTCATCTAAAGCATAATTCAGATATTAGATCAGTATTTTGAAGTGAAAAGATGTTACCAGCATAACGTACATAATTGGATGCTTAACTGTTATGATAGTTCACTTACATAAAGTTGAATGGTGAAATAATATTCAATGTTTCATTGTAACAACATTAAAATCGCAGACAGATAGCATGGAACAAATTTGCTGGTGGGGAGTGCTCTCTCAAGGCAAAAGGGCATCAGATAGGTCTGAAACACAGACTTGATATTACTAACATCAACCAGGGGGCGGAGACTTCCCTACAATCCTGGGCAACAGATGGCCAGAAGGGTATACTGAGGCCGCATATGGAAATCCCTAAAAGTAAGAAAAATTGTACTCAGTTGTAACTGAAATAGAAACAAGGAACATGTTAAATTTGAAATATCTGCCATTCCACAACGTGTATGAAAATTGAACAAATATGGGGGCGTGGTCTGGACATGGCCGACTAGAGACGTGTTCTCCCTGAGCTCCCCGCCTTTCCACCCCTAGCTCAGCTTATATTGCTCTATTTTTACTGTTATGCTCTCCTCCAAGAAGCGGACATACCGGAGGAATAGGAAGAAGAACAGCCCAGCTGCTTCCACACCCGCTCTGGTCGACTTACAGAGACTTTTCGGGAGATCCCTCTCCGGTTCCCCTGTACTCAAGATGGCGGAGCCATGTGCCTCTAGCTCTTGCACTCCGGAAAGATTAGCAGACTTTGCCGCCTCGGAAGGATCCCGGAGCCCGGTTCTTTATCCTGGTTCCCCAGCGGCTTCAGCCTCAAGCCAGGGTCCCCTCCCTCATCTACCGGTGGCTTATGGTGTGGACGAGGAGCTTAAGGCTATATTACGGGCCCTACCAACGAGGGCAGACATTGAGGCCTTGGTGGGCAGAGTTGAGGCCGCCCATAAGAAGGAAATATGTGAAGTCAAAAAAGACGTTCAGTCCCTCTCTGCCCGACTGACATCGGGTGAATCATCCCTAGAGTCCTTGGAACAGAGAGTCTCATCACTGGAGACCCAACAAAAAGCCCAGTCTGTGACCGCGGTAGAGCTCCAGCTCCGCATGGAAGAAACGGAGGACCGGAGCAGAAGAAACAACGTTCGGCTCCGCGGCCTACCAGAGGCCACGGGCCCGTCGGATCTACTGGCCACAGCTACGGACATTTTCAGAAGAATTGCGGGTGCACACTTACCGGAACAGATAGAAGTGGATCGCATACATAGAGCCTTGGGTCCCCGCTCGACAGATCCAGCCAGACCTCGGGACGTAATATGCAGACTCCATCACTACATCCATAAGGAGGCTATAGCACGAGGAGCGTGGGAATCAGGAGAGATAGAATTCGACGGTGCATCGGTAAAGATCCTCCTGGACATCTCCAGACCGACCCTGCTCCGGCGCGCCATGCTGAAACCCCTGCTAGATCTTGCCCGGAGATGTAATGCAACGTACCGATGGGGTTTTCCCCTCTCGGTTACTTTCCACAAGGAACAGCGCTCTTTCCTCCTGCGCTCTCCGGAGAACCTGCCTGCATTATTCGAATTCCTAGATACGGAACCAATCCCTGTTCCTAACTGGCTGGACTACCTACATCGGGCTCCTGGTCGACTGCACGAGATGAGAGATCAGATCCCTAGACCACAGCGCTCACGGAGGAGCGGCCGTCGACCTCGTTCTGCTTCACTAGATGAACCACGGGAGATGTGAGTTGCTCTTTTGACCACCTTCACTCATGCTATCCCCTTCGGTGCTTTAATTCCCCGATCATTTACTTTTTATTTTTGTTTTGTGATTGCCCACTCCGCCTGGTCTTTTTATACCCCTTTTTGTCACCGCTCTGCCCCATGGGTATCAGACTTGCCTCCGTTACAAGCTTCAAGCTTTACAGTCTAATCCACTGACTCATTGGTTTATTTTGAGGAAGACGCTAAAGGTCATTCTGTTCTCTGACTCTCAGTTAACTGCCTATAGTACCCCTTTTTGGCACCAAATGAACTAACTAGACAACAAGGGAACCATAACTCTGCAGCCAAGCTCCTATCAAGGACCTTCCGTAGCTGACGAGACACCTTCATCCTGCCCATTTTTCTCATTGCACAAGTCGCCCCCTCTCAGGGTCAATGTTGTCCTTTGAAGGTACCACGGGAAGAGTTCTCTCATTCCTACGGACAGCTAATACCCGGGAGGAGATACGTATCCTCCTTTATGAGGGGACATTATGGCAGGATCGGGGGTCTGTAGTGGATTGGGGATGGGGCGGAGGAGGGACGGGCAATCTGCTTTGTTCACAGGGGTTCGAGAGTATGATAGGGTTCTAAGGTAATGCGGAGTGCGCTCTGGACCCATGTTGCGCGGACTCAGCTAGGGATGAGCCGAACACCCCCCTGTTCGGTTCGCACCAGAACATGCGAACAGGAAAAAAGTTCGTTCGAACATGCGAACACCGTTAAAGTCTATGGGACACGAACATGAATAATCAAAAGTGCTAATTTTAAAGGCTTATATGCAAGTTATTGTCATAAAAAGTGTTTGGGGACCTGGGTCCTGCCCCAGGGGACATGGATCAATGCAAAAAAAAGTTTTAAAAATGGCCGTTTTTTCAGGAGCAGTGATTTTAATAATGCTTAAAGTCAAACAATAAAAGTGTAATATCCCTTTAAATTTCGTACCTGGGGGGTGTCTATAGTATGCCTGTAAAGGGGCGCATGTTTCCTGTGTTTAGAACAGTCTGACAGCAAAATGACATTTTGAAGGAAAAAACTCATTTAAAACTACCCGCGGCTATTGCATTGCCGACAATACACATAGAAGTTCCTTGATAAAAACGGCATGGGAATTCCCCAAAGGGGAACCCCGAACCAAAATTAAAAAAAAAAAATGACGTGGGAGTCCTCCTAAATTCCATACCAGGCCCTTCAGGTCTGGTATGGATATTAAGGGGAACCCCGGCCAAAATTTAAAAAAAAAAATGACGTGGGGTTCCCCCTAAATTCCATACCAGACCCTTCAGGTCTGGTATGGATTTTAAGGGGAACCCCGCGCCAAAAAAAAAAAAAAAAAACGCCGTGGGGTCCCCCCAAAAATCCATACCAGACCCTTATCCGAGCACGCAACCTGGCAGGCCGCAGGAAAAGAGGGGGGGACGAGAGTGCGGCCCCCCCTCCCTCCTGAACCGTACCAGGCCACATGCCCTCAACATTGGGAGGGTGCTTTGGGGTAGCCCCCCAAAACACCTTGTCCCCATGTTGATGAGGACAAGGGCCTCATCCCCACAACCCTGGCCGGTGGTTGTGGGGGTCTGCGGGCGGGGAGCTTATTGGAATCTGGAAGCCCCCTTTAACAAGGTGACCCCCAGATCCCGGCCCCCCCCCTGTGTGAAATGGTAAGGGGGTACATAAGTACCCCTACCATTTCACGAAAAAAGTGTCAAAAATGTTAAAAATGACAAGAGACAGTTTTTGACAATTCCTTTATTTAAATGCTTCTTCTTTCTTCTATCTTCCTTCATCTTCTGGTTCTTCTGGCTCTTCTGGTTCTTCTGGTTCTTCCTCCGGCGTTCTCGTCCAGCATCTCCTCCGCGGCGTCTTCTGTCTTCTTCTCCTCGGGCCGCTCCGCACCCATGGCATGGGGGGGAGGCTCCCGCTCTTCTCTTCTTCTCTTCTTCTTTTCTTCTTTTCTTCTCTTCTTCTCTTCTTCTCTTCTTCACTTCTTCTCTTCTTCTCTTCTTCATTTTCTTCTCCGGGCCGCTCCGCAATCCATGCTGGCATGGAGGGAGGCTCCCGCTGTGTGACGGCGCTCCTCGTCTGACAGTTCTTAAATAACGGGGGGGCGGGGCCACCCGGTGACCCCGCCCCCCTCTGACGCACGGTGACTTGACGGGACTTCCCTGTGGCATTCCCCGTGACGTCACAGGGAAGTCCCGTCAAGTCACCGTGCGTCAGAGGGGGGCGGGGTCACCGGGTGGCCCCGCCCCCCCGTTATTTAAGAACTGTCAGACGAGGAGCGCCGTCACACAGCGGGAGCCTCCCTCCATGCCAGCATGGATTGCGGAGCGGCCCGGAGAAGAAAATGAAGAAGAGAAGAAGAGAAGAAGAGAAGAAGAGAAGAAAAGAAGAAAAGAAGAAGAGAAGAGCGGGAGCCTCCCCCCCATGCCATGGGTGCGGAGCGGCCCGAGGAGAAGAAGATAGAAGACGCCGCGGAGGAGATGCTGGACGAGAACGCCGGAGGAAGAACCAGAAGAGCCAGAAGAGCCAGAAGAGCCAGAAGAACCAGAAGATGAAGGAAGATAGAAGAAGCATTTAAATAAAGGAATTGTCAAAAACTGTCTCTTGTCATTTTTAACATTTTTGACACTTTTTTCGTGAAATGGTAGGGGTACTTATGTACCCCCTTACCATTTCACACAGGGGGGGGGCCGGGATCTGGGGGTCACCTTGTTAAAGGGGGCTTCCAGATTCCGATAAGCCCCCCGCCCGCAGACCCCCACAACCACCGGCCAGGGTTGTGGGGATGAGGCCCTTGTCCTCATCAACATGGGGACAAGGTGTTTTGGGGGGCTACCCCAAAGCACCCTCCCAATGTTGAGGGCATGTGGCCTGGTACAGTTCAGGAGGGAGGGGGGGCCGCACTCTCGTCCCCCCCTCTTTTCCTGCGGCCTGCCAGGTTGCGTGCTCGGATAAGGGTCTGGTATGGATTTTTGGGGGGACCCCACGCCGTTTTTTTTTTTTTTTTTGTCGCGGGGTTCCCCTTAAAATCCATACCAGACCTGAAGGGTCTGGTATGGAATTTAGGGGGAACCCCACGTCATTTTTTTTTTTTAATTTTGGCCGGGGTTCCCCTTAATATCCATACCAGACCTGAAGGGCCTGGTATGGAATTTAGGGGGACCCCCACGTCATTTTTTTTTTTTTAATTTTGGTTCGGGGTTCCCCTTTGGGGAATTCCCATGCCGTTTTTATCAATGAACTTCTATGTGTATTGTCGGCAATGCAATAGCCGCGGGTAGTTTTAAATGAGTTTTTTCCTTCAAAATGTCATTTTGCTGTCAGACTGTTCTAAACACAGGAAACATGCGCCCCTTTACAGGCACACTATAGACACCCCCCAGGTACGAAATTTAAAGGGATATTACACTTTTATTGATTGACTTTAAGCATTATTAAAATCACTGCTCCTGAAAAAACGGCCGTTTTTAAAACTTTTTTTTGCATTGATCCATGTCCCCTGGGGCAGGACCCGGGTCCCCAAACACTTTTTATGACAATAACTTGCATATAAGCCTTTAAAATTAGCACTTTTGATTTCTCCCATAGACTTTTAAAGGGTGTTCCGCGGCATTCGAATTTGCCGCGAACACCCCAAATTGTTCGCTGTTCGGTGAACTTGCGAACAGCCAATGTTCGAGTCGAACATGAGTTCGACTCGAACTCGAAGCTCATCCCTAGACTCAGCCTATTCTGGAACTTTCATTCGAGGTGCCATAATGTGGATGAGTCGGATTCACGCTTTCCCACACGGGGTGGCTGGGTTCCAGGGCGTTCTCGGTCAGCTTCTGGTGAATTGACCTCTTCCTGTTACTAGCTATATACGTCCCATCGCGGATATTACAGGACGGAATGGGTCACCTTGCCAGATGGCACACGAAGGGGAAGAAGTTGTTGTTAAGTATAAAACTCATGAGTGGAATGGAATGAAAAGTGATGTTTCTCCTTATTCTTATCTCTATATTATTCTTTTGAAAATATTTTAGTTCTTTCTTCTTGTTATTTATATTGTGTTTATACTGCTTCTAATCTGTAAGCTGGATGAGGTGGGAGAGTCGGGACCTCTTATTAGGTTGTTGTTTGCCTTCGCCCCACTTAGGCCTTAAGTCTACCTCCGGGTATCCGGTTTGGTTTACTTCTTAGTTTTACAAAACTTACCCATTTAGCTTAACTAAATAGAGACGGGAGGTGTAATATTTCTGGACCCCCGTCTCCGTTTTTCCTTTTCTTTTTTCTCTCTTTTCCTTTCCTTCCCCCTGCTCTCACCCCTACCTGAACCCTCTCTATTTCCCTTCCCTTCCCCGTGTGAGACATGGCGGTGAGCTGTTTTAAAGTGACCTCGCTTAATGCGAGGGGTCTGAATACTCCAGAGAAGAGGCGCATTCTTCTCCACGATCTAAAAAAATCACACACTGATGTCGCCTTTATACAGGAGACACATTTTAAAACTGACAAATCTCCTGTACTCAGGAACAGATATTTTCCCCATGTGTACCATTCGACGAATAACAATGCAAAATCTAAGGGGGTATCTATTTTAATTTCTGGCAGTCTCCCCTGGCAACTACAGGACATGTTAGCAGACTCTGAAGGCCGCTACCTGTTCCTCAAAGGTCAGATTGGGGAAGTCCAACTCACCCTTGCAACACTCTATGCCCCTAATATACATCAAGATGGGTTTCTTGTGACAACCATAAATAAACTGATGGAATATAAAGAGGGTCAGCTTATACTAGGAGGTGACTTTAATGTGCCTTTCTCACCCCCAGTAGACACATCTTCTGGTACTTTCTCTTATCCCCCCAAAAACAGGAAACGAATAGCCTAGACATTACACAAGACTCAACTAATCGATGCATGGCGACTCCAGCATTCTGGAGAACGTGATTATTCCTTTTACTCCTCTCCACATGGGGTGTACTCCAGAATAGACCTCTTTCTAATTCCTCACGACCAGTTACACTTGGTGCGATCTACTTCAATAGGTCAGATCACTTGGTCTGATCACGCTCCAGTTTCCCTGACTTATACTCTCACTGAGAGATCATCACCTAGATCCACTTTCTGGCGCCTCAACGAGAGCCTGCTACAAATCCCAGAGATACTGGCAGATGTAACCAAGGAACTAAACTTGTACTTTAGAGAGAACGACACACAGGACTGTGACCCAGGTATACTGTGGGAGGCCCATAAATGTGTCCTACGAGGAGTCCTTATTAAACATGGGGCTTCTATTAAGAGGAAGAGAAACGAACAGCTTACTGGACTCCTAGCAGATCTGGCCAGGGTTGAAGCACACCATAAACACTCTCCCACTCATGAGTTGGAGACGAAGCTGAGGTCCTTGAGATCTCAAATCACAGACTTACTGCAATATAAAGCAAAAGCTGCTTTACAATTCTCTCGCAGATTGTCTTATGAATCAGGTGACAAATGTGGGAGACTCTTGGCCAGGTCCGTTCAGGAAATCAAATCTACTGCATACATCCCCCAAATAACCGCCCCTAACGGACAGAAAGCTAACCTCCTGACGCAAATTGAAAAAGGATTTGCGGACTTCTACTCGGGACTTTATAACCTAACCAACCCCTCCCCTACCCAGGACGCTATTGACCAATACATATTTGACTCTGGTCTTCCCTCTCTTCCACTGGAATCCCAAACTATATTAGACGAGCCAATATCACTAGAGGAAATACAGATGGCGATCAAATCTATGAAGGTAGGAAAAGCCCCAGGCCCTGACGGGTTTACCGCTCAGTATTATAAGACCCTGCTACCAACGTTAGGCCCACGAATGGTAACTTTCTTTAACGCCCTTGGAGCAAACTCAAACATTCCCGGGGAAACCCTTAAGGCCCATATTTCTTTAATTCATAAAGAAGGGAAGGATACAGGTTCTTGTGGCAGCTACAGACCCATCTCCCTCTTAAATTTGGACCTTAAGCTTTTCTCTAAAATAATAGCAACCAGACTAGCCCAACACCTCCAGTCCCTTATTCACATGGATCAAGTTGGTTTCATACCCTCTAGAGAGGCGAGGGATAATACCATTAAGGTTCTCAACTTACTCCAAATAGCAACCTCCGAGAAAATCCCCTGTATACTAGTAAGCACAGACGCCGAAAAGGCTTTTGATAGGGTGAATTGGAGCTATATGCTAGCTGTACTCTGCCACATTGGTCTGGGCAACAGGATGATGCGCTGGATTGGTAGTATTTACTCCAACCCATCAGCACAAGTGAAGGCCAATGGAGTACTTTCCAGTCCCTTCCCCATAAGAAATGGAACGAGGCAGGGTTGCCCTCTTTCCCCCCTTCTATTCGCCCTATCCCTAGAGCCCTTCTTATGCACAATCAGAATGAACCCAGACATATCTGGCCTACAGATTGTTAACTCACAGTGTAAAATATCAGCATATGCCGACGATATGCTCTTCTCTTTGACGAACCCAAGAATCTCCCTCCCAAACCTCATGCGAGAATTTAATGAATACGGCTCATTATCAAATTTAAGGATAAATTTCTCAAAATCTGAGGCAATGTGTATTGAGGTCCCACCCCAAATATCACAGCAACTAGCATCCAACTTTCGTTTCAAATGGACTAAGACCGACATAAAATACCTGGGAACTAGGATCCCTGTTGACAAATCACGGACATTTGACTTGAATTTCCCCCCTTTACTAAAAAAGACCAGAATGCTATTAGAGAAGTGGAACTCGGGTTACCACTCATGGTTTGGGAGGTGTAACCTCCTGAAAATGAGTATTTTGCCAAAATTTATTTATCTTATCCAAGCTCTACCCATACATATCCCCACCTCCTTTTTCCAGAGGATCCACTCACTTTTTACTGGTTTTGTATGGGCAAATAAAAAACCCCGGTTACGTCGTTCATTGATGATACTCCCTAAACATCTAGGAGGATTAGCTTTACCCGATATTAAACTATATTACTTAGCCTCTCACCTGGGACGTATTTTGGACTGGAGGAGAAATGGGTCATGTAAACTTTGGGTTCAGATTGAACAAGCTCAATCCCCCATTCCCCTAAAGGGGGCGATGTGGTGCTATAATAACCTACCTTCTAACATAAAATCTCACCCTTTAATTGGCACCACCTTGCGACATAGCCACCAATCATCCCTTCGATTTCTACTCACAACAAAAACATCACCGCTTTACCCCGTACTGGGCAATCCAAATTTTGAGCCGGGCCTGCTCTCTCGGGAATACTCCCGTCTAAAAGAACAAAATTGTGATCACGTATCCAGCTTCATCTCGGAAGGGAAATGGCCTTCTGTAGCAGATTTATCCAATTCGACAGGTCCTTACTGCCTTCCTTTCTGGAAAGCGTTACAATTACATCACTTCTTACACTCCCTTCCCAGTCCACGGGATTTCTCACGGGTACTCACATCCTTTGAGGAGCTGTGCACTGGAGGGGATCCACTAACGCATATTCTCTCTCAAACATACTCGATGTTGACTGAGCCAAACACACCACCGCAGTTGCCTTATTTGGGAAGTTGGGAGAGGGAACTACATCTCTCTTTCTCAGCAGCCCAGAGACAGCGCATTATTACCCTCTCCCTGAAATCCTCGCTATGTACCAAGATCCAGGAGACCAATTTCAAATTACTTACGCATTGGTACATGACCCCCTCCAGACTTCAGAAATGCTGCCCATCCTCCTCGGGACGGTGCTGGCGCTGTTCAGAGGAGGAGGGAACACTAATCCACATCTTCTGGTCGTGCCCTCAGTTGAGGAGCTTTTGGGAAGGGGTCAGGCAAATTACTCAGAGGTTCACTGAATATGCTATCCCTGATGAAGCTACATTCTTTCTCCTACATTTATCTACAATCCCCATCAAAACTTACAGGAAATCTCTAATTCGACACCTGCTAAATGCGGCTAAGGGATGTATCCCTCTCCTCTGGAAACAAAGTCGCCCCCCATCCACATCTATGTGGGTACGTAAAGTCGAAGAGGTCAAGAAAATGGAAGACCTGATCCTCTCTGCGCAACAAAAACAAGAGATACACAAACGTACTTGGGATATCTGGAATGTCTTCATCTTTTCAGATGAAGGTCAACAATTGCTTAGCAGCTAACTCTCCCCTCTTTCTTTGACCTCCTCGGGGGCTGGTTCCGGTATAACTTGTCGAGGGTATCACCGCCGTGTCTCCCACGCCCTCTCCCCTTCCCTTCCCCCCCCCCCCTCTTTTTTTTTCTCTTTTTTGTCCTTGCTAATTCCCCCTTGATTCCCTTGTTCTTCTTTCTCTTTTCTTTATATGGTTGTAAAATGGAAAAAGTAGGCGAGGATCACCCCGAATATACTACCTGAAATAGGGCGTGAGCTTACCTTTTACAAGTTCTACTGAGAGTTGTATGCACGAGCCAATAATCACACTCTAAATGTAACTGCACTTACCATTTATTTGTCTAAGCGTTGTCAAATTGAAGTGGCCAAATCGGCACCTGTTTTTGCTTGTATGTTTTGGGGCCCTCACCCTTGTTTGGAGTTGAATAAAATTTATATTTGAAAAAAAAGAAAATTGAACAAATATACCTGCTAGTATGGAAAATTATGCTGGTGAGGCTAACAGTCAGACGAGATGAAGAGCTAATATCAGCAACTACAAAAAATAAATGAGTAGGTCACATTGAGGTGTGTTTTAGTAACAGCCTCAGAAAGCATATAATAAGCCTATTTAATAATATAGGTCAGTAGGAGTTAATCCCAAAGGAAAAGAGACAAGGAAATATTCTTAGAGAGTCTTCTTATTTTTACCTATTGATTTATATGTAGTGGCAGCAGTAGATAGTATAGTGATAAAGTGATATACCAGATCCGGAGCTCCAGTATTAGTAGTAGTAAAAAAATCCACCCCCCTCCCACTAGCCCTGCTATAGCTGGGACCCTTGATGAACAACAGCAGGCTCCAGTAAAAATGCCTCAAGGGGGGGGGGGGGGGGGCAGCAGCCCCTGAGGCTGGGACTCCTCCAGCAGGACAAGACCAGGGCTGCTCCAGGCCTCAAACTATTTATGCCCCACCTAAGCCACCTACTGGGCACACCTCCCCAGGAATTGGCTGTAGCATAATAAGTATTCAGTCTGCTCACCTGAATCTTTCAGCCCTTTATGTTCTAAAAATCTCTAGAATGCAGAGGGGGAAGCAATCACACCTGCAGCCTGTGAAATTCAGAACAGCCCAAAGAAATCCATAGCTGCTCTGCTGGTTACAGAGGAGCCCAAAAAAAGGAACTACATTTTCCTTAAATCCTAGTAACCTACCTAGGAGGATGCTACAAACCCCCAAAAGATCTCAGCGCTTGGTGAGAAAGATACAGTGGGGACGGAAAGTATTCAGACCCCCTTACATTTTTCACTCTTTGTTATATTGCAGCCATTTGCTAAAATCATTTAAGTTCATTTTTTTCCTCATTAATCTACACACAGCACCCCATATTGTACACACAGCCCCCCATATTGTACACACATCACCCCATATTGTACACACAGCCCCCCATATTGTACACACATCACCCCATATTGTACACACAGCACCCCATATTGTACACACAGCACCCCATATTGACAGAAAAACACAGAATTGTTGACATTTTTGCAGATTTATTAAAAAAGAAGAACTGAAATATCACATGGTCCTAAGTATTCAGACCCTTTGCTCAGTATTTAGTAGAAGCCCCTTTTGATCTAATACAGCCATGAGTCTTTTTGGGAAAGATGCAACATGTTTTTCACACCTGGATTTGGGGATCCTCTGCCATTCCTCCTTGCAGATCCTCTCCAGTTCTGTCAGGGGGGATGGTAAATGTTGGTGGACGGCCATTTTTAGGTCTCTCCAGAGATGCTCAATTGGGTTTAAGTCAGGGCTCTGGCTGGGCCATTCAAGAACAGTCACGGAGTTGTTGTGAAGCCACTCCTTCGTTATTTTAGCTGTGTCCTTAGGGTCATTGTCTTGTTGGAAGGTAAACCTTCGGCCCAGTCTGGGGTCCTGAACACTCTGGAGAAGGTTTTCTTTCAGGATATCCCTGTACTTGGCCGCATTCATCTTTTCCTCGACTGCAACCAGTCGTCCTGTCCCTGCAGCTGAAAAACACCCCCACAGCATGATACTGCCACCACCATGCTTCACTGTTGGGACTGTATTGGACAGGTGATGAGCAGTGCCTGGTTTTCTCCACACATACTGCTTAGAATTAAGGCCAAAAAGTTCTATCTTGGTCTCATCAGACCAGAGAATCTTATTTCTCACCATCTTGGAGTCCTTCAGGTGTTTTTTAGCAAACTCCATGCGGGCTTTCATGTGTCTTGCACTGAGGAGAGACTTCCGCCGGGCCACTCTGCCATAAAGCCCCGACTGGTGGAGGGCTGCAGTGATGGTTGACTTTCTACAACTTTCTCCCATCTCCCGACTGCATCTCCGGAGCTCAGCCACAGTGATCTTTGGGTTCTTCTTTACCTCTCTCACCAAGGCTCTTCTCCCCCGATAGCTCGGTTTGGCCAGACGGCCAGCTCTAGGAAGGGTTCTGGTCGTCCCAAACGTCTTTCATTTAAGGATTGTGGGGGCCACTGTGCTCTTAGGAGCCTTAAGTGCAGCAGAAATGTTTTTGTAACCTTGGCCAGATCTGTGCCTTGCCACAATTCTGTCTCTGAGCTCTTCAGGCAGTTCCTTTGACCTCATGATTCTCATTTGCTCTGACATGCACTGTGAGCTGTAAGGTCTTATATAGACAGGTGTGTGGCTTTCCTAATCAAGTCCAATCAGTATAATCAAACACAGCTGGACTCAAATGAAGGTGTAGAACCATCTAGAACCACAGAATCCCTTGTATTCACAAGGAGAAATCATAGAATTGAGTAGGATCGTTACCAATGAAGGGTGCAAATGGGCAATCTCCTGACCAGGGTTCCTTTAAAAGTCAATCAATGATCCCGTGTGTTCGTGTCACACACACTCCAGGGGAAAAGCTCACTCCCATGTGACTAACAAGGAGTCATGCTAAAAAGCAACCAGCGGAGAATGGGGGGGAAAAAAGAGAGGTCCCGACACCTGCAGCAAAAGATGAGTATTTAATAAATTTCAATTCACTTGTAATCTAGACTAAAAATAAGCCATGATGTATGTATTGATTGGAAATTTGTAGTGTATTAATGATCACAGGTATCAATAAAGTACCTTAGGCTAAATAAATTAACGAATGTTGCTAAAATACTAAAATATGATATGGAGTATAGGTGTGAAGGTGTACAGTGGTGGGCAGGTGAAAATTACGAATTATAATAAAGAAAAACGTAAATGTGATCGGTGAGATAATAATGAGGAAAATGAAGTGAATGAAAAGAATAATCCTTATGAGAGATGACAAAACCACAATCAAAAGGAGAAAATAAAAATGAAAAAATAATAATAAATACATAAAAGTGATGAATGCAGAAGGGTAAGCAATGTGTAGATACGCGGTGTGGTGGCCATGAAATAAGAAGGGCCTATTCAGGAATGAGAGCTCAATGACATTATATTGAATGTGATATAAATGTGAAAGAGCGAGTATAATAAAGTGTTGGAAAATATCCATAACAACTCCTACCACTGTAATCAATATACTAAACATTTCAATGTGACTTTGTATCAATAATTATTCAAAAATTGTATTGTACCTTGAGATGGGGATCACAACAGCCAATACATAAGGCATTTAAGGCTGATGCCAGTATGGAATTAGCATGGTCCCCATACGGCCATATAACAGCCCAATGAGTGTAAGAAATGTCGAGAGAGAGATTTAAAACATATATAAATCAGAAAAAATAATGGACTAAATAAATATGACTGTCTGATTTAGACAGATAGACAAGAGGATATTATAAGTATACGAGTGTAGTAAAGAGACTAACCTATATTGGAGTATTAGTGCCTATGGTATGTATGCCCACCTTCTCCTCCAAACGCTGGGGATCAATGGTAGATCCTCAGTTGTTTGGGACTTTTTTATAACTGTGCCAATTTAGGCACAATTGGCTGCAGATGTCAGGTGAAACCTCCCACCCCCATTGCCGGACGCGCATACCGCATAGCGGTGCACGTGGCTCCCTCAGCATTTCTGGAAGGCCGAAAGCCCCAGCCACCAACGTCACTTCCGCCGCAATGGCGCGACGTACTGACGACACGCGCACAGAAGTGATCCGGGGCGCCGCCAGCAGGAGGATGGCTCCATCTTGCGGGTGGAAAGACAAATTCCACTCGCCTAAGGAGCATATAGAGAGCGATGGACGGCCCTCTCCCCCCTGCCGGGAAGGCACATGGGCAGGAACCACCACAAGGAGAAGCGGGACAGCCAGAAAACACGGGAATCTGAAAGACAAAAAAGGAAGGAAACATAAAAGCAAAATAGATCAAACTCTTTTTTGTGCTAGACATTATTGAATTACATATTTCATAATAACACTGTACCAAAACAGGCAAAATACCTATAATCAGACAGTTAATACATTATATTCATAGCCCTGCAATGCTATGAGTGATTTATTTAATTATTTTAGAGAAAACGCAATGCATTATATTTTCCTGGCTAAAGAATAATTACAGCATGGGCCAAGCCTATAGTGTGATAAAAAAAAGAGCTACAATAACAGATAGCTGTATTATAGTGTAAAGTTTTCACTGGGTCTTGCCTGATGAGGAGCCCTTTAAAAAGGGTGCAAAGGAAATGGAATCCTTCAGGCCTGGAGGCATAGTAGCCTGAAGTCTGAAAATCCACTTTTGCTCGAGCTGGAGTAAGATCTTATTCCAGTCGCCTCCTCGATCAGGGATGTGGATTCGATCTAATGCCATAAATGAAACTCTGGGTACTTTGTAATTATGTTCCACTACAGTGTGTCTTCCTACTGGGAGATGAGGATTTCAAATCTCCATGCTGTATACATGTTGGGATATGCGGCATCGAAACTCCTGTTCGGTCTTGCCAACATAGAAGGCGCCACATTCGCATGCCATTAAATACACCACAACCCCGAGTTTGACAGTTCATAAAATGCGAGGATTTAAAAATTTCACCATTAGGGAGACGGGAGATTTTCTCTTTCCGTATGAGAGGGCAAAAGGAACATGGAAAGGAACAATGTCCACATGGAAAGGAACCAAAAATTGGACAGTGTTTCTATCGTTGTTGTTCATTTCTGAACTCACTCTGAACCATTTTATCCTGTAAGGATGTGGCTCGTTTGTATGTTATTGAAGGAGAGATTATCACAAATGAGTTTACTCTCGGATCATCTGTAAGAATCGTCCAATGTTTTTGGACTATTTTTTTAATTTCTTCATGTTGTCTAGAGTACCGCATGATTACCCTGGTTGTGTCGAGATCAGAATTCTTTTTTGGTTTTTGTTTGAACAGTTCAAATCGTGTTTGTGCACTAGTCTGATTGTAAGCCTTACGTAGGCCTGATCTACTATAGCCTCTTGCCATTAATCTAATTTGAAGTTTGGTGGCCTCTTCGTTAAACAGAGCATCAGTTGAGCAGTTTCTGCTAAGACGCAAGTACTGCCCATATGGGATTGAATTTTTCAGTGGTACTGGATGGAAAATATCCACGTGCAAGGACTGTATTTCCAGCATTACTTTTACGAAACAATGTACTGTGTAACTTTCCTTCTGAATCCCGTTTTATTTGGACATCCAAGAAAGTAATAGTGTCATGGTCATGCAACATTGTAAATTTCTAATTGTGTTTGTTTATATTGATTCGGTCAAAAAACTCCATAAGAGTATCTGTGGTCCCCTCCCAGATGACGAAGACATCATCGATATACCGAAGCCACGTGGATATGTGACTCGTGTACTCGACAAGGTCTTCGCCATCCAGGAGGGACCGCTCCCACTCCCCAAGGTACAGGTTGGTGTACGATGGGGCACAACAAGTCCCCATCGCCACGCCCTGCACCTGGGGGTAGTGGGAGCCATTGAAAATGAAAAAATTGTGGTTTAGAATGTAAGCTAAACCATTCAACTCGTTCAGAGTTTTATCATGATGAGAGCCCTGTTGAAGGATCTTCTGTATAGTAGCCATCCCCCAAGCATTAGGGATCGAACTATACAGGGCCTTGATGTCAATAGCAAGGACGTCATCATCCGAGACAGTCAATTCCTCAATGATTTTCAAAAAGTGGATTGTATCCCTGACAAAGGATGGCATAGAAAGAACATAAGGTTGTAGGTAAGAGTCAATTACCCTACTCAAGTTTTCGGAAATACTCCCATTACCGGAAACTATAGGCCGCCCAGAGGGCTTTTTTGGGTCCTTATGGATTTTCAGTAGACTATCAAATGTTGCTACTTTTGGATGTTTAGTTCTGATAAATTCATGCAGGTCCTTTGAAATGGCGCCATTATTATACGCTCGGTCTACCATAGTGTAAAGCTTTTCAGTATATGAATCTACTAGTTTGACTGATATTTTTTTGTACCAATCCTTGTTATTCAAAATTCTTTCACACATCAATATGTAGTGCTGGTTGTTCAATAGGACAAAATTGTCACCCTGCCTCTCAACCCCAAGAACGGTCCCTCTGACACACCTGTATGATAATATTAGTGTGGGACCCAGCAGTGAAAAGAAGCACAGCAATGATACACTATACAGTATATTTACCGTAACCTTGGAACCCGACACTTCACCAGCTGTAGTAATAGATGGAGTCTCACACAGAATGTCAATTAACCACTTAGGAAGTTTACTAAAACAGATATTAAACACCATAAGTGCTGTGATAGCTCAGATATATGGAAGGACAATAGATAACAGTCAATAATAGTTACCATAAGGGATGTATGGCACGCAGTGAGACAAGTGTTCAATATTGCCAAGCTTACATTAAACACTTTCCCCCGAAACCTCAATTTACACACCAAACTGCAGTACATTACATTCACATAACACAGAACAATGCAATGTATATCTAAATCTTATGCTCAAGAGCTCCCCCTAGGCTGTAATTCAATGTTCAGAATGTAAAGTGAAACCCTAAAGCTTTGCAGAGGGTAACAAGAGGTCCTTATCTTCAGTTATTCTTCAGATAGCCTGTTGATTTGAACTGCAATTATTTGTAATCCAAGTGGGAAATATAAGGAAACAAACTGTAGAGTGATGGTTATGCTGATGACTATTTCTTTAGTTGTAATGAAGAAACAGCACTCCTGTAACTCTCCTTTCTTAACTGTAAGGGTAATGCACTAATAACTCTGTGGAACTACAAGCCCCACCAGCAATTTGCAACCAGCTCGCTCAGCAAGCAGTACACTCTATTGATCTGGGCAAGTGCCCGCTCACCACAATAGGTCCAGGTACTGTAGAACTCCCTCCGAAATTCTTTCCTGATATCTCAGTCTGATCAAAAGCTGGCGCCGTCACACTGCACCGCTACTTCATGTGGCTGATGACTGGAATGCAGGAAACCATCAGAAATCTTGGGTCCTCGGGTCCATCCGCGCGCTGGCCCAGCTAGCTGTACTCTGGAACTCCTCAGAGGCCGATCGATTCCATGCCTTACAGGCTGCAGTCTCCCGGTCACAGTCTCCCGGTCACACACACAGACCTCACTGCAGGCAGGTATTGAATGGCGTCCCAAGAGAGCGAAAGATGGCCACGCTGTCCTTTTTTATTTCTGCTCCCAGCATGCAGCGCAGTAACTTGGCCTTGTGGGTTTGTGGCTTGGCATTGTGGGTTTATTAGTTCTCAAACTAAGTTAACACATGAGTCAATTCCTCATTAAACTACATCTCCCACAATGCTTTGTAGCGCTGCTTCATAGAAACTAAACAAAAGTCTTAATAGCATTAAAGGGACACTAGAGGGAGCCAAACTCGTACTTAAGGAACATTACATTATTTATCATGATAACTTGGGTAGCAAAACCCCTGCGCTACATAGTATTGTTGCAAAGTGACTCAAGGGCTTAATTTTCCTGAACTGTAAAATTTTGGGGGGAATTCTTTTTACGGGGTAATTTACAAATATCTCCTATTGTTTGTTTTAGGAAAATGGCTACACTGGGATTGGTATTACCAGGTGGAAATTCAGTTGATGGCTTTCTAAACATGGTGATTGGTTTCTGCATGGATTTATTAATGTCTTCCAGTAACGTATCTAGATCTATTTGATCAATTAAAGAGGAGTTCCACCCAGGGGGTCCATTAAAAAAAAAAAAAAAAAAATTAAAAGTCAGCAGCTACAAATACTGCAGCTGCTGACTTTTAATTGGACACTTACCTGTCCCTGGGTCCAGCGATGCGGGGGGATCGAAGCCCCTCTCGCCCCCCCCTCCGCTCGTCGGCGCCGGCATTTCAACTGTGGGTGCCAGGCTGTGGCTTCACAGCCTGGCACCCACTGTGCATGCGCGACTGGCGCCGCGCACCGTGATTGGCCGCTCAATCACCTGGGACCTGTAATGGGTCCCAGATGATTGACAGGAGGGAGGGAGCAGAGCCGAGCCCTTCCTGTGCCGAGGGGGAAGTGATGTCACCAGCCCAGGCAAAGGAAGAGGCAGACTATGAGGGACCCCCTAGCAACAGGCATTTAGAGGTAAGTAAAAAAAAAAAAAAAAATATCCAAATGTTTTTTTGTTTTCTTTTTAAGAATTTTTCAGGTATTTTTGTTTTTTTGGGTGGAACCCCACTTTAAGTCCACTGTGTTATTCTCCTCAAAGAGGGTAGTTAGATCATGGAGGGCTTTGAATTCCCTCATGCTGTAAGTCGACCAGTTAGTATCATCGAAGTCATTTTTGTTTTTTTGTGTACATGAATTTTAGCAGTAACTTACTGGCAAATAGTTGCAGGTCTGTAACAACCTCGAAAAGATTCAACAACAAAGAAACAACCTCGAAGAAAAGTTCTCTTCTGGGCAAAAGGTCAAACCTCTGGATAATATCTCTGCTTGGGTCAAAGAGTGTGATGAGAGGTTAATTACCCTTAGTTGCGCAGTTGAGTCCCCATGATGTACGGGTCCAACCCTCTCCCATTCTTGTTTTTTGGGGGGAACGGGCCCCCCCCGTGTAGAGTTTAAAGGTTTTTGTGTGGTTAACTTGGGTTTACCTGTGAGGTGGGAAATGTGACTGGTGCTACATGAAGCATCAGACAAGGAGGAATCAGATTCACTCATCCCCATATTGCGTGTATCATCCTGTGTTACGATGGACGAGGTGTGTCTGTCGGGCTCGGCATCTACAGTGCCTAAATTGGCACAGTTATAAAAAAAATCCCAAACAACTGAGGATCTACCATTGATCCCCAGCGTTTGGAGGAGAAGGTGGGCATACATACCATAGGCACTAATACTCCAATATAGGTTAGTCTCTTTACTACACACGTAGTGACTTGTATACTTATACTATCCTTTTGTCTGTCTGTCTAAATCAGACAGTCATATTTATTTAGTCCATTATTTTTTCTGATTTATATATGTTTTAAATCTCTCTAACAGACATTTCTTACACTCATTGGGCCTTTATATGGCCATATGGGGACCGTGCTAATTCCAATCTGGCATCAGCCTTAAATGCCTTATGTATTGGCTGCTGTGATCCCCATCTCAAAATACAATACAATTTTTTTAATAGTTATTGATACAAAGTCAAATTGAAATGTTTAGTATATTGATGATTACAGTGGTAGGAGTTGTTATGGATATTTTCCAACACTTTATTATAATCGCTCTTTCACATTTATATCACATTCAATATAATGTCATTGAGCTCTCATTCCTGAATAGGCCCTTCTTATTTCATGGCCACCACACCGCGTATCTACACATTACTTACCCTTCTGCATTCATCACTTTTATGTATTTATTATTATTTGTTCATTTTTATTTTCTCCTATTGATTGTGGTTTTGTCATCTCTCATAAGGATTATTCCTTTCATTCAATTCACTTTCCTCATTATTATTTCACATTCACATTTTTCTTTATTATAATTCGTCATTTTCACTTGCCCACCACTGTACACCTTCACACCTATACTCCATATCATATTTTAGTATTTTAGCAACACTCCTTAATTTGTTTAGTCTAAGGTACCCTATTGGTACCTGTGATCATTAATACACTACAAATTTCCAATCAATATATAAATCATGGCTTATTTTTTTCATCTAGATTACAAGTGAATTAAAATTTTTTGAATACTCATTGGGACCTTTACTGCAGGTGTCGGGACCTCTCCCCCCCCCATTCTCCATTGGTTGCTTTTTAGCGTGACTCCTTGTTAGTCACATGGGAGCGAACTTCTCCCCTAGAGTGTGTGTGACATGAACGTACGGGATCATTGATTGACTTTTAGAGGAACCCTGGTTAGGACATTGCCCCTCTACGCCCTTCATTGGTAACTATGCTACACAATTCTACAATTTCTTCTTGTGAATACAAGGGATTCTGTTTGTATATGTTTATTGTTAATACATATATACAATGCTTATATATTCTTTGACGGCAAATTAATCCCCTGAGGAAGACTTTGAGCATGCACGTCGAAACGCGTTGGAGATTTGCATAACAGATGTTTGACTAAATAATACCAACTGTTGTACCAGTGTAGAAATTGAATGGTGGTACATATCTCTGACCAGAGCTCATATCTTAAATATTTATGAGTCGATGTTTTGTTGTTATTTATTTCAATAAAAAACTTTCCTAAACACAATTTTTAACGATTGTAATTTTGCTGCGGGAAAAACCCCACTGGGGAGACTTTCCATATGGCAAGAGATTATTATTATTATTTTTTTTTTTACTTTTGCTTTTAAGGGTAGAGGAGAGATTTTTTTTTTCTGTTTAGACTCCAGATCTCTCTTTAAAGAGGACCTGTATTGTTATCGTAAGGGATGTTTTTTAAAGGGACAGTGTAAAAATGAAAAAAACACAAAATTTACAGTGCCTTCGTCCCCGGGTGCTTACACGCATTAGTAGATGCGTACGTAGGTGATGCCCACATAGGTCAACTGTCTTTGCACCGCACATGTGAGGTATCGCTGTGAATGTCTGAATGAGAGCCAGGGGAGTACCTAGAGCATTTGGCACCTAGGGCGGATCTTATATCTGGCACCCCCCCATCTGGCACACCCTCGCTGATCATGCCTGTACGCACTCAGCCCACCCACCTGTACGCACTTAGCCTCCTCATACCTGTAAACACTCAGCTGCCCCCCCCCTCACACCTGTAAACACTTAGCTGGCCCCCACACACACACATCTGTAAACATTTGACTTTTTTCCCCACAAATAGAGCTTACTTTTGGTGGTATTTGATCGCCTCTGCGTTTTTTATTTTTTGCACTATAAACAAAAAAAGAACGACAATTTTGGAAAAAAAAGCAATATTTTTTATTTTTTGCTATAATAAATATCCCCCAAAAATATAAAAAAACATTTTTTTCCCTCAGTTTAGGCCGATATGTATTCTTCTACATATTTTTAGTATAAAAAAAATCGCAATAAGTGTATATTGATTGGTTTGCACAAAAGTTATAGCGTCTACAAAATAGGGGATAGATTTATGGCATTTTTATTAATATTTTTTTTAATTAGTAATGACGGCGATCTGCGATTTTTATCATGACCGCGACATTGCGGCGGACACATCGGACACTTTTGACACCATTTTGGGACTATTTTCATTTATACAGCGCTCAGTGCTATAAAAATGCACTGATTACTGTGTAAATGTCACTGGCAGAAAAGTGGTTAACACTAGGGGGCGGTGAAGGGGTTAAGTGTGTGATTCTAACTGTGGGGGGGGATGGGCTACCACTGACATGACAGCGATCACTGCTCCCGATCACAGGGAACAGTAGACCCCTGTCATGTCACTAGGCAGAACGGGGAAATGCCTTGTTTACATAGACATCTCCCTGTTCTTCCGCTCCGCGTCACGATTGCGGGCCCCTGGAGGACATCGAGACCGCGGGACCCGCGGGCGCGGTCACGGAGTTCGAGGCGGGCGTGCGTGCGCCCACAATGCTGCGATTTAAAGGGGACGTACCTGTACGCCCATTTGCCCAGCCGTGCCATTGTGCCGACGTACACCTCCGTGCACTGGTCGGCTTGTGGTTAACAGGCTGTGTAGCTCAGGGCTTGGTTACAACATGCGCCTATCGTAAGGCATGTGCAGGCAACGCCTTGCTTCTGGCTACTAGTTGCCACCCTGCACACACCAAACGATCCATTCCGATGGGGGAGTTCACCGGGGCCAGACGTAACTGCTCTACTGAGGAAGGTTTTAATAAGGAGTCCAACATTATAGCCTCACGACTTCATTCACGAGAGTACGACAAATGGAATATAGATAGAGCAGCCCGTCTCACCATGGAAAAAAATTGAATTACCCTCATGGACAGGGGCGTAACTAGAAATAACAGGGCCCCATAGCAAAATGTTGTATGGGGCCCCCTGCAAATAGCCCCCCCCCCCCACAGCTGCCCGAGTGTCAATGCAGCGTGAACTGTGCCCAATGCAGCGTGACCTGTGCCCAATGCAGCGTGACCTGTGCCCAATACAGCGTGACCTGTGCCCCATACAGCGTGATCTGTGCCCCATACAGCCTGGTCTGCCTGTGCCCCATAAAGCCCCACCTATGCAGAGGAAGAGGCAAGCCACCCGGATCAGCAGAGAGTGGGATTGCCCGCTGTAATAGCTTTCATTTGAATTTCCTGCCTTCCCGGGGCTCATCGTCACATAGCCCCACCTCTTGGCCCGACGCCTTTGATGACGTCACATGTCCCGCATTGGATCGGCGTTCTGTCTATCAAAGGCACCGGGCCAAAAGGTGGAGCTATGTGATGTGAGCCCCGGGAACACTGGAAGTTCTAATGAAAGCTCTTACATCGGGCAATTCAGCTCTCTGCTGATACGGACAGCTCACCTCTTCCCCTCCTCTCTCTTCCCCTGGCTGGGAGACTGTGCCGGCGGTGCTCTTATCCTCACTGGGCCCCACTCGGCTGCGGGCCCCATAGCGCCCGCATGGGTCGCTATGGTAGTAGTTACGCCCCTGCTCATGGAGAATGCTGGTCACAAGAAGAGCTATAGTAATAGTAATAGTAGGAGTTCTAATGACAGGAAAACAAGTTCAGTCACTTTTGTAACTGCCTTCTACTTGGAATTTAATAAAATAAAAAAAACATTCTAGATAAATATTTACCAATACTTTCCACGGATGAAGATTTGGCACCAATACTTGAGTCGGGCTGTAGGTTTTCAAGCCGCCGTGCTAAAACACTAGGAGGCCTTTTGTCCCCAAGTTTGTTTGAGTTGCAGCAATACAAAAAAACTTGGTTGAACACTGTGGGCTCTTACATTTGTGGAAATAACATATGACGTTTCTGTAGTAGACACTCCAGACAACACAAAGACAGTAATTTCATGTGCCATAGGACGGGATTTCTCGATTCGTGAACATATGAACTGTGGCACTAGCAATGTTGTATATGTTGTGGAATGCGATAAATATAACAAACAATATGTGGGTTGCACCATGAGACCGCTGAGAACTCCAATCAGCGAACATTTTCAAAGTGCATCTTATGCCACGTACACACGATCAGATTCTCCAAGGGGAAATGTTGGATGTGAGCTTGTTGTCGGAAAGTCCGACCGTGTGTAGGCTCCATCAAACATTTGCTGTCAGACTTTCCGCCAACAAATGTTTGATAGCTGGTTCTCAAATTTTCCACCAACAAAACTTTGTCGGAAAGTCTGATCATGCGTACACTAGTCCGTCGCACAAAAGTTCACGCATGTTCGGAATCAAGCAGAAGGAGCCTCACTGGCTATTGAACTTCCTTTTTCTCGGCTCGTCGTATGTCTTGTACGTCACCGGAATTGTTGGCCAACATTTGTGTGACCGTGTGTATCCAAGACAAGTTTGAGCCAACAACCTTAGAACAAAAATCCGCAGTTTTGTTGGCGAAAAGTCCGATCATGTGTACGCGGCATTACAGTACTGACAAAGGCCTATCCAATGTGTCTAAGAACTTTAAGTATGAACATAATGGCAATATGGCATCCTTCTCGTGCTCAGGCTTGGAGAGAGTTCAATTATCCTCACGTGGAGGGGGGGAGGGAACATCCACCTTGCACTTCTTTCACGTGAAGTCTGGTGGATTTTCCAGCTACAGACAAGGGTTCCTATGGGAATGAACCACACCGCTATGATGTGGACCTTTTTATTAAATAAGTGTAAAAAGTCCTGGATTTATGGGCATTGTATTATGCCCATCGCTTGTGATACACTTTGAATGTGTACTATCTTTTAGGTATAGTCTTTATATTTCACATCTTAGGAATTGTATTATTTTTATAATTTAATATTTTTATAATTTTTATAATTTATAAAAAATGTATATTTTTTTTCATTAAAGCGGAGTTCCACCCTAAAAAAATTTTTACCATTAAAAGACTCATTTTAACTTAGAAACAAACATTTGGAGGACATTTTTTTTTTATACTTAGCAGAAAGGCCCTGTTGCTATGTAGTCCTCGTAATCTGCCACTTCCTGGTCCGTGGAGCTCCTTGTGACTTCCTCCCTCGCCTGTGCTCCTGATGACACATCATTTCCCAGGAGTCTGTGGGCAGTACTGTGCTCAAAAATCGCGCCGCTGTTGAATCGCGCATGCGCGAGATCGAGAGGTGCATGCACTTCTCCAAAGCTAATCTAGGAAGTGATCCAGATTGGGCTTCACATGCCCAATCTCATGATGGAAACGGCCACAAAAGGAGGCATCAAATCGAACAGTAAGAAATTTATATTTTTTAACAATCGATCAAGATCAATGTATACTCTTTTTGAAACTTCATTAGCAATAATGCTAGGATACAAAAACATTTTTAAAAATTTCGCTGGAACTCCGCTTTAAAGATTCTCTCATAGATACCATTGCTGTATTCAATTGACAGTTTGAATAGGCTATTGTCTCTATAGCTACAGTAAACAAGTAAGAGAGGGTCTCTCTTACCTGAAAGAATTACTGTTAGTTGGTTGTTATGGAAACAAATTTGTAACCATTAACTTTTGTCAACAAACTTGTACAAATAAAAAGGGGTGAGTAGAGACTGGGACATACATCATCATGCTGTAAGATCAGAAGCCACTCATGATCGAAGAAAAGTGCCTGATTTCCAGAAGAATCGTTGTCAATGGAGATCACGAACATACAGTAACAGAAGATAAGTAACCTTTATGTGTATTTGTACTGTTATAGACCATAGGCTGTTCATTTGCTAGGCATTTTGCTTGTTATAGATATCTGTCAGTCTTGTATTGTATTCCTAATATTGTAATAGTTTTGTATGTACAGCATCTTTGTATAGTAAAAGCACATTTACACACTACAGAGGTCTCAGCTTCCTTGCTTATACTACAGAGTAACCTTGCTAGATAGACACAAGCAAAACAACATGTCGAGATAGTCTTTGTATGTTTTGTATCTCATACAAAACATGTATTATAGCTAGACTCTTTGCTTCTCACTTATCATCTTCACATCTGTTGACAATTTGTAACCAATCACCTGATTTCAATTGAACACATTGTTGATTGGAGAGGAGCACTAGTCCTGTGATAGTCTTTTATGTATAAATGTTTATACTTTTCAACATATATATGTGTGCTGTGAACAAGGCTTATCACTGAAACTAGTCTGCTGCTGGCTGTACTCCCTGTGAAGGCTTTACAATAAATACGCTTAATGCTATGAAGCTGCTTCTTTTTCTTGATGACCGTTTGTCTATTGGTGTGTGGGAGAACACCTCGGCTTGGACACCCTGACTGCAAAAGCCTTGTTACACACGATCAGATTTTCCGACGGGAAATGTGTTATGACAGGCTGTTGTCGGAAAATCCGACCGTGTGTACGCTCCATCAGACAATTGTTGTCAGATTTTCCGTGGACAAATGTTGGATGACAGGCTTATAAATGTCTGTTGTCTGATTTTTCGAGTGTGTGTACACAAGTCCGTTGGACAAAAGTCCAAAGTACAAACATGCATGCTCGGAAGAAAGGACGAGCCGGAAGCGGTTGGTCTTATAAAGTTGCGTTCGTAATGGAGAATTAACATTTGTGACGCGGCAAATTATGAAATCTGGAAATGCAGCGCACAATTCTCTTCTTCTATAATAGGATAATAATGAAGCTGCTTTGCTGGTGATACTGATAAAGTTATTTCAAACTATTTTTCAAAGACTTTTTTTTTCTAGTGATATCAAGAATAATATTATTATGCTTTTTTTTTTTTTTTTTTTTTGGGCAAGTTACCACAACACCATTATTATCCTGTAGTTTTTACGATCAAAGATACAACTATGTTGGTGTCCCTTGTTCATTTTACATTGTATTTTTTAAAATGTAACTGCCGAAGTAAAACACATAGCCAAGTATTATTCTACACAATTTTTTTATTGTGCATTAAAAAAAGAAAACAAATAAAATTAGACATGCTATCTGCCAATTGAACGTCACCAAAAAGTGCATTCTATGCATCCAAAAATATAGAAAATATACCAAATCAAATCATTATTATTCAACCAAAAAATAAAATAAAAGACTCATACATGTGTCCTGCTTCTTAATATAGGGGGGTCAGCAATGCCAAGAGTTGGTGAAAGCAGCATTCTCACCCAGAGAGAATTCCAAAAATCATCCGGATTATTCTCCTGGAGCTCCCGAAGCAAAGGCATATGACATAATTGGTCACCATTAATAAAGCAACCAATATTTGGTCCAAGAACTCCTCCTCCTCCAGTTCCTGGACTGGACTTGGGTCAAAGAAATAACTCCAAGGCCAATAATAAATAACACGTTATCTCCTCCGATTCTGCAACATGTCTGGTTGATGAACGGCCGTTCAGAAACTAAATGAAAAGAGTGAAATGAAAAGCACAAATCAACACTCACCAAACATCTACTAACACGAAATTAGCAGAAGGAGCCCAAAGGGTGGCGCCTGACAACTGATCTTCCTCTTTGTAGTCTCGTAGCACGTCTAGTACGTCCCTACATTCATGTTTGTTTGGCGGTTAATTCCTTGCCATTTGTATGCAAGACAAGTTCCTGGCCAACGCCCATCGGACAAAAGTCTGACGTTTTGTCTGCAGAAAATCCAATCGAGGCTTAAGACTTTGTTTTCCACTGTTCTGAGCCATACAATTTTTGATCGAAGCACATGTCTATTAACCGCTTCCCGACTGCTGCACAACGATATACGACAGCAAAATGGCACGGGTGGGCAAAAGGGCGTACAGGTACTTCCCCTTTAAGAAGCGCCGCATTCTCTGTGACCGCGACCACGGGTCCCGCAGACTCGATGTCCGCCAGGTGCCCGCGATCGTGTCACGGAGAGGTAGAACGGGGAGATGCCTTTGTAAACAAGGCATTTCTCCATTCTGCCTTGTGACGTGACAGAGATCACTGCTCCCTGTCATCGGGAGCAATGATCGCTGTCATGTCAGTGGTAGCCCCTCCCCCCCACAGTTAGAATCACTCCCTAGGACACACTTAACCCCTTCATCACCCTCGTTGTGGTTAACTCCTTCACTGCCAGTGTCATTTACACAGTAATCAGTGCATTTTTATACCACTGATCACTGTATAAATGACAATGTTCCCAAAATAGTGTCAAAAGTGTCCGATGTGTCCGCCATAATGTCGCAGTCATGATAAAAATCTCAGATCGCCGCCATTACTAATAAAAAAAATAACAATGCCATAAAACTATCCCCTATTTTGTAGACGCTATAAATTTTGCGCAAACCAATCAATATATACGCTTATTGCGATTTTTTTTTGTACCAAAAATATGTAAAAGAATACATATCGGCCTAAACTGAGGAAAAAAACTGTTTTTTTATATATTTTTGGGGGATATTTATTATAGCAAAATGTAAAAAATCTTGCTTTTTTTTCAAAATTGTCGCTCTTTTTTTGTTTATAGCGCAAAAACCACAGAGGTGATCAAATACCACCAAAACAAAGCTCTATTTGCGGGAAAAAAAGGACGCCAATTTTGTTTGGGGACAACGTCGCACGACCGCGCAATTGCCAGTTAAAGCGACGCAGTGCCGCATCGCAAAAAGTGCTCTGGTCAGGAAGGGGGCAAATCCTTACGGGGCTGAAGTGGTTAATTATGCCACTCGACAACTCCACCCGGAAGATTTTGCACAGGACAGAAAATCACAAGAAGACAATATATTGAGATATACGATGGAATGTGATCGGATCATTCGTTCATCTTTTGCCATCATTAGGAATGCCATCGGCATCCAGATTTTTCTGCACTTACCGGATCGAGTCAAATGTAAGTGACATCTGTATTTGACACTTGGCACATTTTCTAGCGGTGTGATATGGTGAGTGTTGCTGCAGATGCCCACAATCTGCTCTCCTAACATTTGCTGTTTGCAGATGGAGAATTATTGATTCCTCTCAATGATTTGTCATCGATTCTTATGAAGGACCTGCTGCTGCTTCTTGCTCATCACCGCTCATAGAAGACTTAAATCCTCATTTGCCCTCTCCGCCTCCTGCAGAGTCTCGGGATCACTTTTAGATGTTTTGTTACATTCTGTGTTTTGTTTCATTGTATCCAATTCACTTATCATAAATAGAAAAGACCACTTAACTCTTTCCTTGCCTAAACTGTTTTTTTTTTTTTTTGCACACATTTTACAAACTCATTTTAGGCCTAAAGATTAGGTAAGAGCCCCAGACAACATATATATATCTAAGGTTCGGTTCACACCGCCGTGACTTGGGATTCCGACTTGTAAGACGCTAAGTCGCATGACATGTTAGGCAGGCCATACATGGGTGGAATTTCGAAAATCTTATCTAAGAATTTCCGTCCGTGTTTCGCGCCATTAGTGGGCTGCAGCAACAGCCGATTTTCCTGCGGCCATCGAATTTGAGAAATCGGACATGTTGGAATTTTTTGGAAAAACTAACGCTTTTCTAATCAATGATGGGGGGAATCCTGCGAGAAATGTAATCGAAAAAGAAAAGCGCATGTGCAAGAAAAGAAAATTCCCGGAAAGAAAAGAAGATTCCCAGCCACGAAAATTCTTTTCTGTAGCAACAGGAGGTGAAATTGAAGGCTTGGTTGGCCGAATTTGGAAATCAATGGTGGCGCCATCAGATCACAAAACGCACAGATTTTTGGATTTTCAAAAGAAAATTGTTTTGAAATTCGACCCGTGTATGGCCAGCCTTAGTCAATGGGAGTCGTCTTAACCACTTCAGCTCCGGAAATGTCCCCTTCATGACCAGGCCTTTTTTTGCAATACGGCGCTGCATTACTTTAACTGATAATTGCGCGGTCGTGCGACACTGTACTCAAATAAAATCAACGTCCTTTTTTCCCCACAAATAGAGCTTTCTTTTGGTGGTCTTTGATCACCTCTACAGTTTTTATTATTTACACTATAGACAAAAAAAGAGCGACAATTTTGAAAAAAAAATTCTTACTTTCTGCTATAAAACATACCCAATAAAAAAAATAATCACATTTCTTAATCAGTTTAGGCCAATATGTATTCTGCTACATATTTTTGGTAAAAAAAATCCCAATAAGTGTATATTGATTGGTTTGTGCAAAAGTTATCACGTCTACAAACTATACAACAATTATATGATTTTTTTTTTCTTTTACTAGTAATGGTGGCAATCCGCGACTTATAGCGGGACTGCAATATTGCGGTGGACAAATCGGACAGATACCTGAAACCTTTTGGGGACAAGTGACACTAATACAGTGATCAATGCTAAAGAATATGCATTGTCACTGTACTAATGACACTGGCAGGAAAGGGGTTAACATCAGGGGGCGATCAAAGGGTTAAATGTGTTCCCTGGGAGTGCTTGCTAAGTGTGTGGGAAGTGCTCTGACTGGGGGACGACAGAGATCTGTGTTCCTGCTTAGCAGAAACACAAGATCCCCATGTTCTCCCCTGTCAGAATGGCGATCTGCCTTGTTTACGTAGGCAGACCTCTGTTCTGATTGGCTACCTCTCTGTCTAATCAGCGCACGATCAGGTCTCTGGCAGCGCGCGCACCCCCTAGAGGCTATTGCATGAAATGACATACCGATACAGGATTTTGCGCAATAGAGCCACTTTGCCTCAGCAAATGTACGTTATGCGGTTGGCGTGTTAATGTTGCGTAACATAAAAACTTGGAACTACCCCCATTTTATTATCCAGGGTATCTGCTTTCGGGCAATTTATACTCTCTGGGCCATAAATGAGTGACTATCTGCAACACAAAACAAATAAAATGCATAAAATTAAACACATCAGCATAAAGTGCAATGTAAAAAATTCAACATTAAACTATTAAAAACACCATAGTGCTTGTATATATAAAACCAATAAAATAAATGCAATTACCATGTAGTCTTATATAAAACCGCATTAGTGCTATAGTGCTCATAATACATAAAGGTGCAAAAAAAAGTCCCATGGAGTTCATAAGACAACATATTCTGAATTCTCCACCCAGAAATCCAGACTGTTATATGATTCCTCAATATACAGACCGATCACAAGCTACCACCTCATGAAGTGGGCACACGTACCAGAGAAAGTGCTACAAGCAATGCAGCAAACTCAGCTAGTCATCCCAAATAAGAGTCATTACAGGTAATGCATGCATCCATCCACAGTCCTCTCCGGTGCTCTGACTTGGTCCAAGCTGCAGTGAAATTCCCCTAAAGATGTCCATTTGGACAAAACACGTTTGGGCACAGACTATGTGCTGACATCACGCTGCTGAATGGCCAGTAGCTTCTCATGTGAGTTTGCAGTGGTGTTCCGCTACATGCACATTTTTTGGTGGCATATGTGTGTGAGCTAATTATATAATAAAATACTACACTATTAAATCCATCTGCAGGGTCCAGTGTGAGCTTTGTTCACTGTAGCTTGGACCAAGTCAGGGGACCCCAGAACTTGACCCCTCCCCCCATATAAATGAGTATGGGGTACATTGTACCCATATTCACTTACATAGCAAATCTATCCGAAACTAAACTGAACATATTTTTCTGTTCTACACACGGGGTTACAGGGCTACAGGCTTAGGGTCAGGATTGAGGTTGGGGTTGGGTTGAGGTTAGGCTTAGAAGTTAGGAATAGGTTAGTTTTTTATGGTTAGGGTTAGAGGGCTGAGTTTGGTTAAAGGGGTTAGGGGGTAGGGTCATGGTTGAGGTTGGAGTTGTGTTTGAAATAGGGTTGGAGGGTTAGGGTTAGAGGGGTAAGGGTTTGAGTAGTGGTAGGGTAGGGTTGGGGGGGCTAGGGTTAGAGGATTAAGGTTAGGGTTACAGGGCTAGAAGGTTGGGGTTTAGGTTAGGGGGCTAGAGTTAGAGGATTAGGGTTACAGGGTTAGGGGTAGGGTTATGGTTAGGATTGAGGAGTTAGGGAAGGGTTGACGAGTTAAGGGGTTGGGTTTGGTTAGGGGTAGGGTTAGAGGGTTAGGGTTTGGGTAGTGGTAGGTTAGGTTTGGGGGGGCCAGGGTTAGAGGGTTAGGGTTACAGGGCTAGAGAGTTATGCCGCGTACACACGAGCGGACTTTACAGCAGACTTTGCCCGGCGGACGGGATTTCGTCGGACAATTCGATCGTGTGTGGGCTCCAGCGGACTTTGTTTTCTCAAAAGTTGGACGGACTTAGATTTGAAACATGTTTTAAATCTTTCCATCAAACTCGAGTCCGGTCGAAAAGTCCGCTCGTCTGTATGCTAGTTCGACGGACAAAAAGCCACGCTAGGGCAGCTATTGGCTACTGGCTATGAACTTCCTTGTTTTAGTCCGGTCGTACCTCATCACGTACGAATTCGACGGACTTTGGTGGATTGTGTGTAGGCAAGTCCGTTCATTCAGAAAGTCCATCGTAAAGTCCGTCGAAAAGTCCGCCGGGCAAAGTCTGCCGTAAAGTCTGCTCGTGTGTACGCGGCATTAGGCTTTAGGTTGTGGGGTAGAATTAGAAGGCTAGATCTACAGGGTTAGGGGGTAGGGTTATGGTTAGGATTGAGGTTGGGGTTAGGGAAAGGTTGGAGGGTTAAGGGGTTCGGTTCATAGGGGGTAGGGTTAGGCGGTAGAGTTATGATTGAGGTTGGTGTTGGGTTCAAAATAGGATTTTAGGGTTAGGGTTAGAGGGGTTAAGGTTTGGGTAGTGTTAGTTCAGGGATGGAGGGCTAGGGTTAGAGGATCAGAATTACAGGGCTAGAGGGTTCAGGTTTAGGTTAGGGGGCTTGAAGTTAGAAGGCTAGAGCTACAGGGTTAGGGGTAGTATTATGGTTAGGATTGAGGTTGGGGTTAGGGTTAAGTAAGTTTTGGAGTGTTAGGGGGTTGGTTTCTTTGGGGGGTTAGGGTTAGCTGAGGTAGGGTTATGACTGAGGTTGGTGTTGGGTTGGAAATAGGGTTTTAGGGTTAGGGTTGGGGGTTGAGTTTGGTTAGGGAGGTTAGGGAAAGAGGGTTATGGGGTAGGGTTATGATTGAGGTTGGATTGTAAATAGGTTTGAAGGGTTGGGGTTAGAGGGGTTGGGGTTTGGGTAGTGGTAGTTTAGGGTTGGAGGGCTAGGTTTAGAGGATTAAAGTAACAGAGCTAGGGGGTTAAGGTTTCAGTTGGGTTAGAGGGGCTAGAGTTAGAGGGTTAGGTCTACAGGGCTAGGGGTAGGGTTATAGTTGGGGTTGGGTTGGAGTTAGGGTTAGTAGGGTTAAAATAGTTTAGGGTTGGGGGCTTGGTTTAGGTTAGGATTAAGGGTTGGGGTTAGGGAAAGTGTAATGCCCTGTACACAGGATAGGATTTTCCGATGGAAAATGTGTGATAGGACCTTGTTGTCGGAAATTCCGACCGTGTGTGGGCTCCATCGCACATTTTCCATAGGAATTTCCGACACACAAAGTTTGAGAGCTTGCTATAAAATTTTCAGATTTTCCGGAAATTCCGATCGTGTGTACACAAATCCAACGCACAAAGTGCCACGCATGCTCAGAATAAATAAAGAGATGAAAGCTATTGGATACTGCCCCATTTATAGTCCCGACGTACGTGTATTACGTCACCGCGTTCAGAACGATCGGATTTTCCGACAACTTTGTGTGACCGTGTGTATGCAAGACAAGTTTGAGCCATCATCTGTCAGAAAAAATCCATGGATTTTGTTGTCGGAATGTCCGATCAATGTCCGACCGTGTGTACAGGGCATTAGGGTTGCTATGTACCAAGGTGCAGGGTTTGGCTTCTGCATGTGTGCATTGGGATTCTATTAGAAATGAATGGCAAAGCACATAGCAAGGCACGCATTATTGTATGTTGTGCTTCTTTTTTTTAATTTTTTTTTATTTAATCATAGCTTTTCATCAAAGCTCATCTCAGAAAACTGAAGCCCACCGCACATATCTCCATCTTCCTTCATACACAATTTCTTTTGTAAAGAAGATTTACCTTTATCTCCCTGACTTCATTTCAGTCTCTGCCCCTCTGCACATTATTTTTTCTCTCTTTTTATATAATTTAGACATATTCTGCGGATTTACATTTTCACCTGTAAAAGATTTAATAGACACAGTAGAGATTTGGTTGCAAACTTTACAGCCAGGAAACTTGGCCGCCGGTTATCTGTATCTGCCGGCAGGTATCCACAGATAGGAGAAATCAATGTCAGCTCACCGGGATAATTACACTCGCCAAGAATCCGACTGCAAAATGTGGCAGTGACATGGAAAGAACGGGAGCCGGGCAGAATTCTTGCGCCGGGTATTTGTATATTTTTATTTTTTGTGTAAATCAGACTTAGCGGGCGACTTCCTACCGTGTGCGGGTAGCGCGGCTCAATGAAATAATTAGCAGGGAAAATTTTCTAGAGGTAGAAAAGGAAAGAGAGAACAAAGAAAGTGTTGTATGTAGATAATAACTGCAAGAGTGTGAAACCCGGGGAATTCATACACATATATTTCTCCAATTAGGAATCAACAAGACATAATAGAAAAGCACATAAGATAATAAATGCAAGAAGTTTTAAAGCAGAAAAAGTAATAGGCCATTAAAAGATAAAGTAGTAGCTTCTGTTGCAATATTCACCTTCAGTCCAGAGCTTTCCTCTGCAGTACTTATTTTCTGCCACTAGATGTCCTTCCAGGTCAAATGATAGCCACCATTATTAACCCTTTTCCACTGAGCCCATGATGTCATGGAGCCGCCCCAGCTTGTGGCTGGACGTTGAAGGAGTGCTTTAACTAAGTGATGAGCTCATCTTTCTGTCGCTCTGCTCTCTTCTGCTATCATCGTGCTCCTTGTCAGCACATGAACTGAAAGGCTCCTTATGCCACTTACCTCTCTCTGTCTGAGCTCTGCTGTTATGTGGCCACCAAAAGATGATACCAAAAGAAACTGTGGGATAAGCAATGCATACAGTCATTAGACTGACTTTTTTAAAATCTGAATCCAATTGGAGAGATTTCTCTTCACTTCCTATCCCATAGTCAAAACAGGAAGTGAGAGTAAATCTCTCCAAAGTAAGGGAATCCCTGGTTGTCCCCAGTCCCTACCAGAAGATTTCCCCTCTATTCCTGTTCTGATGGCATCCAACAGACAGACAGCAATACAAACCTGACAGAGGTTCTAATCCCTCTCCATTCTATCCACAACTTTAAAAAAAAAGCTTTAGTTACACTTTTAAAGAATTATGCCCCCCGATTGCACTTTCTGACAATTCCTGACTGTCAAATGACAGCTGGGAGTTTCTTTGTAAATACAGCAGCCAATGCTGTAAAAAATAGATCATCTGACACAGTGTGTAAAAAACATTGTTCAGGTGCAAGATAGATACAAAGTAACATTGTTTATACACATTAATCAGACAAGAGATAGAGAGATACAAAGTAACATTGTTTATAAACATTGATCAGAAAGGAGACAGAGAGATACAAAGTGTAATGTAACGTCCCACACTCTGCTAGGGTGCTTCCGTCAGTATAACGCTTCCTCCCAGTCTGAATATAGGTATCAGATATTCCAACTGCTCACAAGCACAAAACAAGACAATACTTGTTTAGCTGCTGACATGGACTCTTCTTTTAGAACCAAAATTACAAGTCTTATATACAGTAGAAGAGGAGGTTCCCCCCTCCTGATCATATTACTCTAACAATACATCTGTAACCAGAAACCTAATTAACATGAGCTAATTAACGAATCCCTTAAAGCAGCCGATGTGACTCCGTGCCCTCCGGAGCATTGTTATGATTAATCTGGATTTCACTACAGGTCAGACTTGTTGTCTCCGAGCTTCACACATTAGTATAAACACAGGACACCTTCTCACAATAGCAGGAGCTCATTCCAATTACCAATACAAACAGTGATCCCCCCCCTCCTCAGCCTATTGGGCAACAAACTATAGTAGGAGTAGACTGTCCGGCTCCTACCCAGTTCTAGAGGCCAATGTGATCAGCTCTCTCAACTAACATGTTGAGTTCAGAATCAAACAAACCAAGAATAGTCTTTACATATATCCTGGGAGATATTGTGGATAAATATTACTGTCCCATTTTAGGGAATCCAAGACATACCCTCCCAGTCACCATTTCCAATATGGCATACACAGGGTTCCCAGAGTCTGTGTTTCCTGGGGGGACAAGGACCCGAATCCAAAGTAACACCACCTCAAGGGGTCCCTAGGCATACAGCTCACAAAGCACACTGTTCCCCCAAATGCCAGGGCCTATAATTGGTAGGCAAGAGGCTAGCATTCAGTCCTCTCCAAAAGCCTCTGTCCTGGCCGGGCTCCGATACAGAGGCTTAGTTCTGAGGTAAGTATTTCAAAATGAGCTAGTATGCGCTGCATACTAGCTCATTATGCCTTTGCCTTGCAGGGTTTTTTTATTTTTCCTTTTTTTCTTTTTTTTTAATGTGCGGGTATACAACCACTTTAACTCATCTGCAGATCAAAAGGATGAGCTTCCGTCTATATATGAAGTCAAGTAAAAAAAAAAAAAAATTAACCCTTTCATGCCTTAGCCTATTTCTGACATTTGATGCTTAGAAGTTAAAATCCGTATTTTTTGTTGGAAAATTACTTTAATCCCCAAACATTATATATATATATATATTTTAGCAGAGACCCTAGAGAATAAAATGGCGATCATTCAATTTTTTTAATGTCACACGGTATTTGCGCAGCGTTCTTTCAAACGCAATTTTTGGGGAAAAAAGACACTTTCATGAATTAAAAAAAAAAACAAAACAGTAAATTTAGCCCAATTTTTTTGTATAATAATGCGAAAGATGATGTTTCGCAGAGTAAATAGATACCTAACATGTCACGCTTTGAAATTGCAAATGGCAACAAAATGCGGTACTTAAAAATCTCCATAGGCGACGATTTAAAAAAAATTTAACGGTTACCAGGTTAGAGTTACAAAGGAAGTCTTTTGCTAGAATTATTGCTGTCACTTTGACGATTGTGGCGATACATCACATGTGCGATTTTAACATTGTTTACATTTGCTGGCGCGACTTACGTATTCGTCTTCTTTGCTGCGCGAGCACGCAGGGGCGCTTTAAATTTTTTTTTTTTCTTATTTTTTTTTTTTTCATTGTCCCTTTAAAAAAAAATCCGATCACTTTTATTGCTGTCACAAGGAATGTAAACCTCCCCTGTGACAGCAATAGGAGGTGACAGGTCCTCTTTATGGAGGGATCGGGGGGATCTAAAAGACCCCAAATCCCTCCTTTGCACTTCAAAGTATTCAGATTGCCAAAATCAGCGTTTCTTTAACTTTTTTAAAATCAGCACCATTGGCAGCCGAATAAAGCAGAAGTAACATTGCTTCCGAGATGTTACATCGGAGACCCGATTGAAGCCGAATCCGGCTTCCTTCGGGTCTCAGCCTAGGCGGCGAATGTGCCGTCTGGTGGCTCGGGTCTCCCGGTGGGACAGGAGGGAAGAGCGGCGGAAGGTGGTGGGAAGGGGGGGGGGGGAACGTCTTCTCCCACTCCTTTATTATAACAGCCGAGTAGATTTTAGTCGCATTTGTTGTTTTCACTAAAAAGCCGACCCCCGGCTCTAAAAACCGGTACCGGGGTGATGCCTGCAGCTGCCTATCGCCCCGGTATAACCCCTTCAAGCCGAGAATGGAAGTTTGCGTACGGTCGGCGTGAAGGGGTTAAATAAGTTGTTCCTATTTAATCTCCTGACACTCTGCAAACATCTGACGCCCGGAATGTATGAAGAAATCTTAGTGAATTTTTCGGAAAGGTAAGATGTCAAAATGTTGCCATTTTTTTAAATCACAGGGTGTGATGAGTTCACAGTTCAAGCTATTTATAAAAGATTCATCACGTTTTACTTCTCAGCTTTTTTTTGCACACTTCACAGTTTATACAACGCGTGGATTTCATTCGTCTTTGCATAGTTAAGCATTTTTATTATGTTTCTTTATGTGGGAAGTTCGCCCCCCATCAGAGTTCCTGGCGTTCCCCTTTACATCAGAGTCTGCAGGATTCCCCCTTACAGTGCAAGAGGGAACTTAATCTGCGGACCCTGATGTAATTGGGAACTCTGATGTAAAGGGAACGCAGTGGACTCTGATATAAGGTGGTCTCTGGTCACCAGAGCCCCCCCCCCTCTACATCTGAGTTCCACCTTAGATCATGATTTGCAGCGTTCCCCTTTACGTAAGAGTTTTGTCTCACTGTAAGGGGGAATCCTGCAGACTCTGATGTAAGGGGGAACTCTGTGCTGGCTGGGTTCTAGTAACCTGACCTTCATGAAGGGAACACAAAGACACTGAATTTCAAAAGAGCCAACTTCCCTAAACTACAAACCTTGCTAAAAGGCATAAATTGGGATAAAATATTAGGAACAAAGAACACGGAGGAGAGATGGGTTTGCTTTAAGAGCGTATTAAATAAGGGCATTAGCCAATGTATCCCATTGGGTAATAAATTTAAAAGAGCGAACAAAAATCCTGGATGGCTTAACTCCAATGTAAAAATGCATATAAAAGCAAAGGAGAAGGCCTTCAAAAAATACAAGGTTGAGGGATCATCCTCAGCATTCAGACTTTATAAAGAATGCAACAAGAAATGTAAGGGTGCAATTAGGACGGCTAAGATAGAACATGAAAGACACATAGCGGAGGAGAGCAAAAAAAATCCCAAGAAGTTCTTTAAGTATGTAAACAGTAAAAAAGGGAGGACAGACCATATTGGCCCCATAAAGAATGAGGAAGGACATCTGGTTACAAAGGATGGGGAGATGGCAAAGGTATTGAATTTATTCTTCTCCTCAGTCTTCACGAGTGAATCGGGGGGTTTCAGTAACCAAAACTGCAGTGTTTATCCTCATGACACAACACAGGAAGCACCTCCATGGTTAACAGAGGACAGAATTAAAATTAGACTTGAGAAACTTTAACATTAATAAATCACCGGGACCAGATGGCTTGCATCCGAGGGTACTTAGGGAACTCAGTCAAGTAATTGCCAGATCATTGTTCTTCATTTTTACTGACAGTCTACTGACTGGAATGGTACCAGCTGATTGGAGAAAAGCCAATGTAGCACCAATATTTAAAAAGGGCCCAAAAAACATCCCTGGGAATTACAGACCAGTTAGCCCAACATCAATAGTATGTAAACTCTTGGAGGGGATGATAAGGGACTATATACAAGATTTTAGTAATGAGAATGGTATCATTAGCAGTAATCAGCATGGATTCATGAAGAATCGTTCTTGCCAAACCAATCTATTAACCTTCTATGAGGAGGTGAGTTGCCATCTAGATAAAGGAAGGCCCGTAGACGTGGTGTATCTGGATTTTGCAAAAGCATTTGACACAGTTCCCCATAAACGTTTACTGTACAAAATAAGGTGCGTTGGCATGGACCATAGGGTGAGTACATGGATTGAAAACTGGCTACAAGGGCAAGTTCAGAGGGTGGTGATAAATGGGGAGTACTCAGAATGGTCAGGGGTGGGTAGTGGGGTTCCCCAGGGTTCTGTGCTGGGACCAATCCTATTTTAATTTGTTCATAAACTTTCCAAGCACAAGAGCGACTTATACATCGGTTTTTGCAGTTTTTAGTGTTGTTTGGACAATAAGTGTAACCTTGAAATCTGCTAACTGATGAATTCATAAATGGTGTCACCTGATCAGATCTGCCTTCTGTTTCTGGTCTTATTTATGGCACGAAGAGATAACTGTTCCTCAAGTCATGTAAATGAGACGCGGCTGAATAGTAATCAAGAAGTCCACTTCATCTGGTGAGTTTGTTTTCCAGTTGGTGGGGGATGGTAATCTTTGGCCTTCATCCTTGTGTTGTTTTTAAAAAAAATTTAGCACACATTTAAAAAAAATAATAATATTAGGCTTGAAGATTAGTTAAACCCTCCCCCCAAACAGGATATATTTTCCGGAGAATGGTAGTAGATTCAGTTCTTTTATGTCAAGCGTAATTGCTTATCAAGCACAACATTTCAGTAAAAAAAAAAAATAGTATTTCTGAACAAATGCAAAGTTGCTCTCTGATTGGACGAGGTAGAGAGAGTGATATCGCTGATTGGAGGAGAGAGCAGAGAGATGACCTCATCAGGGGGCTGCTACTCGCTGAGATTTTGGAGGTGGGTTGGTCACCAAGCTTCACTGCTTGCTGCTGCTCGGTGAGGTCACGGGCAGACTAGAATCAGATGAAAAGAAAATCTAGACAGATCTGTTTATAACAAACAATGAAACAATGTTTCTTTCTACAATGAAAGAAAAAAAATTGCAACTCAAAACTGATTCTAATATTCCGTATCTCCTCCCCTCCCCCCCCGCCCCATGCATCCATCATACGGACCCGTTTAGCCCGGAGCGAGTGGCATTGCGGAGAATTTGTGTGTTTATATATATTTCAGATTTCTGGAGCGCTTTCATTTGCATAACATATCGTTATGTTCTAAGATTGGAACAAATTGTTAGTCGCTGATTTACAGCAGCAAATTACTTTGCTAGTAGCGTGCTTTATACAAAAAATAGGAAGACTTGTCTCTGGTAGTGAGGGGGGGAGGGGGATTTCTGCTCCAAAACGCTCAGCGAATGCCAATGCGATTCATTAGGAAACGGGTGTCACTGTGGCGTTTGTTATGTACCGCCTTTTCCCCGAGGTCTGTGTGATGAACCATTCAATGTAGGACGCGGCCCGGCGATGGTTGTGAGATCGGCTTGCAGGCCACAAACAACACAGAGGGACCACGGCCAAAGAGCCGAAACGCATAGAACGGAACGCCTGTAAATTACTTTAGCTGATAAAATATTTGTATTGCAGTTATTACAGTGAGGGAAAAAGTATCGGATCTCCTGCTGATTTTGTACGTTTGCCCACTGAGAAAGAAGCAATCAGTCTATAATTTTAATGGTCGGTTTATTATAACAGCGAGAGACAGAATAACAACAAAAATATTCATAAAAACACATTTCAAATAGTTATACAATGATTTGCATTTTAATGAGTGAAATACGTATTTGATTTCTTCGCAAAACATGACTCAGTATTTGGTGGCAAAACCCTTGTTGGCAATCACAGAGGTCACACTTTTCTTATAGTTGGCCACCAGGTTTGCACACATCTCAGGAGGGATTTTGTCCCACTCCTCTTTGCATATCCTCTCCAGGTCATTAAGGTTTCAAGGCTGACGTTTGGAAACTCGAACCTTCAAATCCCTCCACATATTTTCTATGGGATTAAGGTCTGGAGACTGACTAGGCCACTCCTCTTTGCAGATCCTCTCCAAGTCATTAAGGTTTGGAGGCTGACATTTGGAAACTCGAACCTTCAGATCCCTCCACATATTTTCTATGGCATTTATATAGTGCAGTCAGTGTAGTGTATATAATACAGTGGAGAGTATATAGTGCAGTCATTGTAGTGTATATAATACAGTTCAGAGTATATAGTGCAGTCAGTGTGGTATGTATAATACAGTTCAGAGTATATAGTGCAGTCAGTGTAGTATATATAATACAGTGCAGGGTATATAGTGCAGTCAGTGTAGAATATATAATACAGTTCAGAGTATATAGTGCAGTCAGTGTAGTATATAATACAGTGCAGAGTATATAGTGCAGTCAGTGTAGTATATATAATACAGTGCAGAGTATATAGTGCAGTCAGTGTAGAATATATAATACAGTTCAGAGTATATAGTGCAGTCAGTGTAGTATATAATACAGTGCAGAGTATATAGTGCAGTCAGTGTAGTATATATAATACAGTGCAGAGTATATAGTGCAGTCAGTGTAGTATATATAATACAGTGCAGAGTATATAGTGCAGTCAGTGTAGAATATATAATACAGTTCAGAGTATATAGTGCAGTCAGTGTAGTATATAATACAGTGCAGAGTATATAGTGCAGTCAGTGTAGAATATATAATACAGTTCAGAGTATATAGTGCAGTCAGTGTAATATATATATAATACAGTGCAGGGTATATAGTGCAGTCAGTGTAGTATATATAATACAGTGCAGGGTATATAGTGCAGTCAGTGTAGAATATATAATACAGTTCAGAGTATATAGTGCAGTCAGTGTAGTATATAATACAGTGCAGAGTATATAGTGCAGTCAGTGTAGTATATATAATACAGTGCAGAGTATATAGTGCAGTCAGTGTAGAATATATAATACAGTTCAGAGTATATAGTGCAGTCAGTGTAGTATATAATACAGTGCAGAGTATATAGTGCAGTCAGTGTAGAATATATAATACAGTTCAGAGTATATAGTGCAGTCAGCGTAATATATATATAATACAGTGCAGGGTATATAGTGCAGTCAGTGTAGTATATATAATACAGTGCAGGGTATATAGTACAGTCAGTATAATATATATAATACAGTGCAGGGTATATAGTGCAGTCAGTGTAGTATATATAATACAGTGCAGGGTATATAGTGCAGTCAGTGTAGTATATATAATACAGTGCAGAGTATATAGTGCAGTCAGTGTAGTATATATAATACAGTGCAGAGTATATAGTGAAGTCAGTGGAATATATATAATACAGTGCAGAGTATATAGTGCAGTCAGTGTAGAATATATAATACAGTTCAGAGTATATAATGCAGTCAGTGGAGTATATAAAATACAGTTTAGAGTATATAGTGCAGTCAGTATAGTGTATATAATACAGTGCAGAGTATATAGTGCAGTCAGTATAGTATATATAATACAGCTCAGAGTATACAGTGCACTCCAAAGCAGCCTCCCCATGTTGAGGGCATGTGGCCTGGTATGGTTCAGGAGGGGGGGTGGGCACTGGCTCGACCCCCCCTATCCTGACTTCTAGGCTGCATGGTCGGATAACGGTCTGATATGGATGTGGGGGGGGAACCCATGCCAATTTTTTAAACAATTTGGCATGGAGTTCCCCTTAAAACCATACCAGACCCGATGGGCCTGGTATGGACGCATGCCGTTTTTTTTTTCATTGATTTTTCATCTATATTATTGGGAGTCAACAATTCATTACAGCCACGAGCAAGTTTAAATTACATTCTTTCCTTTAGAAATTTCATTTTGCTGTGGCACTGTTCTACACTTCACACAGATGCGCCACTTTACAGGCAGACTAACAGGACCCCCTAGGCACAGTGAGATGTAGCAGAGGATGGCATGCAGCCAGTGCTGTTGTGCATGTAGACACAAAGTTGCTGCAAACAGGTTGCAGAAAATCAGCAGCACTGGGATGAAACAAAGAAGGAATAAAATGGAAAAAAAATCAATTAAATTAAAACATAAATTAAAATCTAAAATAAAAAATATATAAATTAAAATCTAAAACAAAATATAAATTAAAATAAGAAAAAAACTGAAATAAAATACAAATACAATCTAAAATCAAATAAAATATAAATTTAAATCTAAAATAAAAATCTGAAATTAAATAAAATATAATATAAAATTTAAAATAAAATTTAAATAAACTATAAAGTAAAGTATACATTAAAATCGAAAATAAAATCTGAAATAGAATAAAATCAAAACAATATAATAAAATAAACAAAATAAAATCTAAAATAAAATAAAATATACATTAAAATCGAAAATAAAATATAAAATAACATAAAAAATAGGCATTTTATTTTTTTTTAATGTTAATGTATTTGTAATACAGTATTTTTGTTTTGGCTAAATGCTAGTTAATCGAGGCTTACATTTTTATCAGTTTAGTGATAAAATCATGTTAGACTTTTTTTTTTACAAACTCTTGGAGAGAAACCAAAAAACAATAAATATAGATTATAATATAAAAAGCTAATTGGCAGAATGAGACTCAATATAAAATCTGAAATAGAATAAAATATAAAATATAAAATAAAATATATATGAACATATGAAATCTAAAATAAAGTATACATTAAATTTAAAAAAATCTGAAATAGTATAAAATCTAAAATAAAAAAGTATATAAATTAAAATCTAAAATAAAATAAAATATAGATTCAAATCTAAAAAAATCTAAAGTAATAAAATCTAACATAAAAAATATATAAATTGAAATCTAAAATAAAATCTGAAATAAAATATCATATAAAATAAAATGTAAAATAGAATATAATCTAAAATAAAATAAAATATAAATTGAAATATAAAATAAAAAAGTATACATTAAAAACTAAAATACAATGTGAAATATAATAAAATATAAAATATATAATACATTTTTTACAAACTCCTGGAGAGAAAAAAAAAATAATTATAGATTATAATATAAAAAGCTCATTGGCAGGATAAGACTCAATATAAAAAGATAATATCACATAAAATAAAATCTAAAGTAAAGTATACATTGAAATCTAAAATAAAATCTGAAATAGAATAAAATATAAAATAAAATATATATTAAAATATTAAATATATAATAAAGTATACATTGAAATCTAAAATACAATCTAAAATTAGAATAAAATCTAAAATAAAATATAAATTAAAATATAAAATAAAATATGAAATAACTTAAAAAATTAGGCATTTTTTAAAATGCCAGTTATTATTAATACAGTATTTTTGTTTTGGCTAAATGCTATTTAATCAAGGCTTACACTTTTATCAGTTTAGTGATAAAATCATGTTAGATTTTTTTTTTTTTTTTACGAACTCCTGGAGAGACACAAAAAAAATAATAATTATAGATTATAATATAAAAAGCTCATTGGCAGGATAAGACTCAATATAAATAGATAATATCACATAAAATGCAATACAGATTCTTTTTAGGGTACATAATCTAAAATCGTTATCACATTTAAAAAAAAAAATTATTACCAGTCGGAGGGCTATAAAACACAAAGAAAAGTTGAAGTGGGGAGAAGCGAGGCGGCGGCGGCGGCGACAGAAGATGGAAGTTGTTTAAGAATGTTCGGTATTATCCTGAGCTCATAAAATCAATGTGAAATGAAGAGAGAGTGGCCAAACGGCGTGACGATCGATAGCTCAGGATAAGTATATTCTTCTATTGTTCAAAAACAAGGCAACGGATTCACAACGCCCGCCATGGAAGCTCTTATTAGAATATTGATTACCGGACAATTTTTTTTTTTTTGTTGTTGTGAAAGAGAACGATTGGCTCGGGTTAGACATGAAATAATAGAGAAGCCCAATCATCTCTAATGATGATGAAGAGGAAAGTTACTCGGAATGAGCAACAATGTTTTATCCTTTAAAGTGTAACTAAAGACAAAACTTTATTTTCCATTCTGGATAGAGCAACCCTACAGTAGGTTCACACTTATGCTTTTTTTTTTTTTTGCGGTGTTAGCGGTGATACCTCACATGTGTGGTGCAAACAGCGTTTACATATGTGGGCATGACCTACGTATGCATTCACCACTGAGCGTGAGCACTCGGGGACGGGGATGATTTAAATAAAAATGTAATTTATTTTATTTTTTTAATGTTAACACTGTTGTCCCTTTTTTTTTTAAAACAAATGTCATTTATTTTATTTTTATAATTTTTACACTGTTGTCCCTTTTTTAAAAATAAAAGTCATTTTTTTATTAAATTTTTTTAAATTTTTTCACTGTTGTCCCTTTAAAAAAAAAAAAAGATCACTTTTATTGCTATCGCAAACAATGTAAACATCCCTTGTAATAATGATACAACATGACAGGCACCCTGCATGTAGATTAGGGGGTCGGGCGCATGGATGGGGGGGGTGCCCGCCACTGATTGTACCCCTACTCATTCACCAAAAAAGTGCCAAAAATAAATAAATCCAGAGTTTTTGACAATTCCTTTACTGAAAAAAACAAAAACAATGCGCCCCCCCCCCCCCCCCCCCCCGGTGTCAGAGTTGCCAACCCTCTGAAGCAAAATTTACTGACAGGACGCCAAAATTTACAAAGGGCACCAAAAATTATTTTTTTTTTAATCACAAAAAAAAAAATTTTTACTGGCAAAAAATCATGCAATTTACTGGCAGTCACATTTTTTTACTGACACTGCAAAAAAGTACCTAAAATGACAGTTTTCAGTGCTAAACAGTGCAAATATTAATATTTAAACTATAAACATCTATCTAGTGCTATTAGCAATGTGTTTATGTTAAACAAAAGTAAAAAAACATATTTCTTTATTGACATAGTTACATAGTAGGTGAGGTTGAAAAAAGACACAAGTCCATCAAGTCCAACCTATGTGTGTGATTATATGTCAGTATTACATTACATATCCCTGTATGTTGCGGTCATTCAGGTGATTATCTAATAGTTTCTTGAAGCTATCAATGCTCCCCGCTGAGACCACCGCCTGTGGAAGGGAATTCCACATCCTTGCCGCTCTTACAGTAAAGAACCCTCTACGTAGTTTAAGGTTAAACCTCTTTTCTTCTAATTTTAATGAGTGGCCACGAGTCTTATTAAACTCTCTTCTGCAGAAAAGTTTTATCCCTATTGTGGGGTCACCAGTCTGGTATTTGTAAATTGAAATCATATCCCCTCTCAAGCGTCTCTTCTCCAGAGAGAATAAGTTCAGTGCTCGCAACCTTTCCTCATAACTAATATCCTCCAGACCCTTTATTAGCTTTGTTGCCCTTCTTTGTACTCGCTCCATTTCCAGTACATCCTTCCTGAGGACTGGTGCCCAGAACTGGACAGCATACTCCAGGTGCGGCCGGACCAGAGTCTTGTAGAGCGGGAGAATTATCGTTTTATCTCTGCAGTTGATCCCCCTTTTAATGCATGCCAATATTCTGTTTGCTTTATTAGCAGCAGCTTGGCATTGCATGCCATTGCTGAGCCTATCATCCACTAGGACCCCCAAGTCCTTTTCCATCCTAGATTCCCCCAGAGGTTCTCCCCCCAGTCTATAGATTGCATTCAGATTTTTGCCACCCAAATGCATTATTTTACATTTTTCTACATTGAACCTCATTTGCCATGTAGTCGCCCACACAATTAATTTGTTCAGATCTTTTTGCAAGGTTTCCACATCCTGCGGAGAAGTTATTGCCCTGCTTAGCTTAGTATCGTCTGCAAATACAGAGATTGAACTGTTTATCCCATCCTCCAGATCGTTTATGAACAAATTAAATAGGATTGGTCCCAGCACAGAACCCTGGGGAACCCCACTACCCACCCCTGACCATTCTGAGTACTCCCCATTTATCACCACCCTCTGAACTCGCCCTTGTAGCCAGTTTTCAATCCATGTACTCACCCTATGGTCCATGCCAACGGACCTTATTTTGTACAGTAAACGTTTATGGGGAACTGTGTCAAATGCTTTTGCAAAATCCAGATACACCACGTCTACGGGCCTTCCTTTATCTAGATGGCAACTCACCTCCTCATAGAAGGTTAATAGATTGGTTTGGCAAGAACGATTCTTCATGAATCCATGCTGATTACTGCTAATGATATCGTTCTTATTACTAAAATCTTGTATATAGTCCCTTATCACCCCCTCAAAGAGTTTACATACTATTGATGTTAGGCTAACTGGTCTGTAATTCCCAGGGATGTTTTTTGGGCCCTTTTTAAATATTGGTGCTACATTTGCTTTTCTCCAATCAGCTGGTACCATTCCAGTCAATAGACTGTCTGTAAAAATTAGGAACAACGGTCTGGCAATCACTTGACTGAGTTCCCTAAGTACCCTCGGATGCAAGCCATCTGGTCCCGGTGATTTATTAATGTTAAGTTTCTCAAGTCTAATTTTAATTCCGTCCTCTGTTAACCATGGAGGTGCTTCCTGTGTTGTGTCACGAGGATAAACACTGCAGTTTTGGTTACTGAAGCCGCCCGATTCACTCGTGAAGACTGAGGAGAAGAATAAATTCAATACCTCTGCCATCTCCCCATCCTTTGTAACCAGATGTCCTTCCTCATTCTTTATGGGGCCAATATGGTCTGTCCTCCCTTTTTTACTGTTTACATACTTAAAGAATTTCTTGGGATTTTTTTTGCTCTCCTCCGCTATGTGTCTTTCATGTTCTATCTTAGCCGTCCTAATTGCACTCTTACATTTCTTATTGCATTCTTTATAAAGTCTGAATGCTGAGGATAATCCCTCAACTTTGTATTTTTTGAAGGCCTTCTCCTTTGCTTTTATATGCATTTTTACATTGGAGTTAAGCCATCCAGGATTTTTGTTCGCTCTTTTAAATTTATTACCCAATGGGATACATTGGCTAATGCCCTTATTTAATATGCTCTTAAAGCAAACCCATCTCTCCTCCGTATTCTTTGTTCCTAATATTTTATCCCAATTTATGCCTTTTAGCAAGGTTTGTAGTTTAGGGAAGTTGGCTCTTTTGAAATTCAGTGTCTTTGTGTTCCCTTCATGAAGGTCAGGTTACTAGAACCCAGCCAGCACAGAGTTCCCCCTTACATCAGAGTCTGCAGGATTCCCCCTTACAGTGAGACGAAACTCTTACGTAAAGGGGAACGCTGCAAATCATGATCTAAGGTGGAACTCAGATGTAGAGGGGGGGCTCTGGTGACCAGAGACCAAATTATATCAGAGTCCACTGTGTTCCCTTTACATCAGAGTTCCCAATTACATCAGGGTCCGCAGATTAAGTTCCCTCTTGCACTGTAAGGGGGAATCCTGCAGACTCAGATGTAAAGGGGAACGCCAGGAACTCTGATGTGGGGGGGGGGGAACTCTGGTGATCAGAGACCACCTTCCGTAGAGTGAATACACTAATATAAGGGGGGTTTACTAATATAGGGGGGAAACCTTTATATCGGTGCCCCCTTACATTATTATATTCACTCCCCCCGTACATTAGTGACCCTCCCCTCAGACCGGCCTGACGGCGCTGTCACTGACCTCCTCTCAGGTGCACCGTGCAGGGCTCAGTCAGATGGCTTGGGCTTGGTGGCTCTGGGTTTTTATCCTACAGGAGACGGTCAGAGGCTGCGGACACACTACATACTGTGCCCTTAAAACGCAGCCACTGTGCCCATCAAACGCTGCCACTGTGCCCATCAAACTCAGCCACTGTGCCCATCAAACTCAGCCACTGTGCCCATCAAACGCAGCCACTGTGCCCATCAAACGCAGCCACTGTGCCCATCAAACGCAGCCACTGTGCCCATTGAATGCCGCCACTGTAACCCTCACCAATTTTTTTTTTTTGACATCTGTGTCCCATTGGGGGGATTTTCCTTCATTTCCGGTCCCATTGCCAAAACAGGAAGTGAGAGAATCCCTGTGTGACATCAGAACTAGTGTCCCCATTGGAAGATTTCCCCTCTATTCTTGTTTTGATGTCAACCCAATATTCGGGATTTTCTTTCACTTCCACTTTCACTTAGTGGCGGCTGGTGCTCAAAATTTTTCGGGGGGTGCAACCAAACTTAAAAAAAACTGAAAAATACAAAAAAAACTTCAAAAGCAGCCACTGTGACCCCCCGCCCGCTCGCCGTCTGCCCGGCAGTTCACCTGTCTCGGTGGGGCAGCAGGTGACGGCGGTGAGCGGTGTCCTCCCAGCGGTGGCCTCCATTAGACTCCTCCCGTCCTCTCCCGTCAGGTGTCCAATCACAGTGCCTGTCGTTTCAGCCAATCAGGTGACAGGTAACAGACCCGAGCACCTGATTGGCGGAGAGGCGGTTCAGTGTTAGGACAGCAAATATTCATTCGGTCACCTTTTTTTGACACCTATTAGAGCCTATGGCTCTAATCAGGTGCTTCAAAAACACCCCCCCGCCGCTGTAATTCAGGTGTCCGAAAAGGGGCCGGGCGCCTGAATAGGAGGTGGAAACGGCAGGCCAGCTATGCATGAATCTATCTATTAGTGATAGTGGGGGTGGCTAGAGAGAGGGGGGCGGCGCCTGTGCGCCTTTACGGACGCACTGCCACTGCTTTTACTTTAGATAATAGTGGTCACCAGGACAAATAGAGAGGGGGAACTTTCCTAATGGGGAACACAGACAGCAATAAAAACCTGACAGGGGGTCTAATCCCTATCCACCCCATCCAACACTAAAAAAAAAAAAAAAAAAGTTTAAACTTTGTACTCTGTACAGATTACAGAGACGGCCGAACCTCAGCAATTCCACAGAAATGTTCTATTGGAGTGTTTTTTCAATGTTGGTTCTCATTACAGCTTCAATGCCAAAAGCAAATTATACATTTACCAAAATTTGCTGCATTTAAAGCTGCTTAAATAAAAGTATTCTATATTTTGCCTCCTCTGGCTCCTCTCTTCTTTTCCTCTTTTTATTTAAAAAAATCATATTTTTTCCATAACTTATTTTAGAAAAGTATGTATGTATAATAATAATACTTATTAATATTAATATTATTATTATAACCATTTTTTATACATTTAAAAAAAAAAAATCTGTCTTTTACATGCCTTAGTTCATAAAAATATATATGTATAATAATGTTATTAACAATAATAATAAGTATAAAAATAACAATAATATGTTTTTATACACTTAAATAAAAATAAAACCATTTTTTACATACCTTATTTCAAAAATATATATCAAATAATGACAATAATACTATTAATGAGATATATATATATATACACACACAGTATATTTCCAAAAGTATTGGGACGCCCTGCCTTTACACGCACATGAACTTTAATGACATCCCAGTCTTATGCTGGCCATACACTATACGAAAAATCGGCCGAAAAATCGTTCGTATAGACACTTCGTTCGTTTTTCGGCAAGTTAATGGGCACAAATCGATAATCGTTTGTGACGTTTTTGTGGGAAAAAAACGAACGGGAAGTTTGGAAAATTTCTGCCGAACGTGCGATAAATTGCAAGGTTAATGTGTTTCCCGTCCGAACTGTCTGCACTAGGTATATGTAAAAAAACGAACAAAAAATGATTTATTCATGTCCACTGAACAATTTATCGGTCATTATATGATGGCACGATCGTTTGCGTTCACGGTCGAACGTTCGTTTTTCGAAAATGGGTTCGGCCGATTTTCTGTATAGTGTATGGCCAGCATTAGTCCGTAGGGTTCAATATTGAGTTGGCTCCGCCCTTTGCAGCTATAACAGCTTCAACCCCTCTGGGAAGGCCGTCCACAAGGTTTAGGAGTGTGTCTATGGGAATGTTTGACCATTCTTCCAGAAGACCATTTGTGAGGTCAGGCACTGATGTTGGACGAGAAGGCCTGGCTCGCAGTCTCCGCTCTAATTCATCCCAAAGGTGTTCTATCGGGTTGAGGTCAGGACTCTGTGCAGGCCAGTCAAGTTCCTCCACCCCAGACTCGCTCATCCATGTCTTTGTGGACCTTGCTTTGTGCACTGGTGCGCAGTCATGTTGGAACAGGAAGGGGCCGTCCCCAAACTGTTCCCACAAAGTTGGGAGCATGAAATTATCCAAAATGTCTTGGTCTGCTGACGCCTTAAGAGTTCCCTTCACTGGAACTAAGGGGCCAACCCCTGAAAAACAACCCCACACCATAATCCCCCCCCCACCAAATGATTTAGACCAGTGCACAAAGCAAGGTCCATAAAGACATGGATGAGCTCCTTCCAGCACTTTCATATATATGTATGTATATATATATATATATATATATATATATATATATAGCACTCTCGCCTAGCAGTAAGAAGGGTCACTGGTTCGAATCCCAACCACGACACTACCTGCTTGGAGTTTGCATGTTCTCCCTGTGCCTGCGTGGGTTTCCTCCGGGTACTCCGGTTTCCTCCCACACTCCAAAGACATGCTGGTAGGTTAATTGGCTTCTGTCTAAATTGTCCCTAGTATATGAATGTGAGTTAGGGACCTTAGATTGTAAGCCCCTTGAGGGTAGGGACTGATGTGAATGTACAATGTATATGTAAAGCGCTGCGTAAATTGACGGCGCTATATAAGTACCTTAAATAAATAAATTAAAAAAATATATATATATATATTATATATATATTATATATAAGAGTTTGCAATATGCAAATGAGCAACATGAATATTTATGAATCGGATTAGTCAGCGAAAAGAACTCCCTGAGCCCTCGCCAAGGTTAGAGATATCTCGGGGGCAGCAGAACACCCCCTTGTGACCCGACAGGAAGGAGCAAGAAGGAAATCATATTGTATGGGACGGAGAGGGACGCGGTATGTGTGCCGGAGATCCAGGGACACGGTTCTGGCTAAAAGCTGTTTATGGAGGGAGATTCTGACTTCACAACAGTGTCTACTACATCTAATGTGTAAAAAATAATAATAATAATTTTACTTTTTTTATTGTTATTTATATTATTATTATATTTGTATTATTATTATTATTTTATTTATTAATAATAATACTAATAATATAAATAACAATAAAAAAAGTAAAATTATTATTAAAATTATTATTGTTATTATTATTATTATTAATGATAATAATAATAATAATAATAATAATAATAATAATATAAATAATACTAAAAGTAAAATTATTATTATTATTATTTTTAATAATAATAATAATAACGGAAATAAATAAAGATAATTCTTGTTAATATTACATATTAATAATAGAAATAACAATATAAATAACAATACAAAATATTAATTCATATTAATAATAAACAAAAGATTATAATAATAATATAAGAATAAACCTCTCTATTATCTGCCAAGAGACAGAGGAACCACCTCTCTGACCTCTCTGGTGTGGGATAGTAAAAGCGTTGTGAATAATTGTTGGGACGATCGCTTCAAACAGACTTCTTTTTTTTTGCTGGCAGAAATCGTGAAATCCTCCCACCTCCCCCTCTTGCACAGTTGTACCGGTGTCCTATCGATATGTGCCCTCCATCAAAAAGTGCCCACGCATGCGCAGGACGGAGCCGCACTCCAGCTGGTGTGACGTGAGCTTGGCGCATGCGCACATCAGAGGAGGCATTTTTCGAACGGGAGAGAGAATGTCATGGACACAATTATAAGCTCTTCACAGAGCGGAGGGACACCGTAGTGATCATTTTGTGCCTTGCCGTTGCGGGGGCGGGGTTTCAGTCTGCTCAAGGGCACCTTTTGTCAGTATTGCACGTCGGCTTTAGTGTCTTGATCAGCGCCCGTTGCCTGTGTCTAAGGGCGGGTTGCAACACAGACAAAACCCGCCCTTCACCACAGCCCCACACCGCCCTGCAACAGCGAGGCGCAATGTAACAACTACGGTGTCCCCCTCCGCTCTGTGAATAGCTTTCAATTGAGTCCATGAAATTCTCTCTCCCGTCGGAAAATGCCTCCTGTGATGTGCGCACGCCCCATGCTCACATCACTCCAACCCATGAAGAAGTCTTAGTGACGAAACATGTCGGGGGCGTGGCTACACAGCAATCAATTCTACTGACGTGAGACGCTGCTTGCTGAGTAACAACACACTGACACCGCGAGTGGGGGCTTTGGAGTGGGTGAGAGATACATCGCAAGCACACACTTCAGGTCCGCCGTGGCCGCAGTGCACCGATGAGCCATTGTTTGTTTGTTTGCTGTGGTGATTCATTTGAGGCTTTCTTTAAAATGTGAGAGAATACATTGAAGTGTTAGGTGTGATTTTAATAAACTGGTTGAAACGTTATCATGCTATGTGGAGCACTTCTTTCATCTTATTTTTCACATATGGAGTTATCTTGATTTGAGTCACGGAATACAATGGATGGTCGTTTTTAACCCAGGTGTGGTTCGAACACTATTTTAGCCAAACACAAGAGTTTTTCAGAGGGAGAGGTGTCACAAGCACGTTGGTGTGGTGGATGATTAAGAGTTTTGAGAAGACTGAAGTCTCTTTTTTCATCTTTTGCATTTTATATTCATTTATGGACTATATATTCATATAGATTTTTTTTAACTTGTCACTGGGTGATATATATTACTTTATTAGAATCATTGTCTCAGTATTTTTGATTCACAGTCATTTGTCACATTCACTAGCGCCACTAATATCTTCCTATGCTTTATTGTTTATAGTATAGGTTTGATTTTCCATATTTTACATTTTTTATAAAAAGTGGCAGCTTCACTATTTACATATTTATACCATTTTATTTATATTTTCTGGCGCAGTGGTGGTATAGGATATTAGGGGCGGTTACACATATCTCTATACCAACAGTTCATTCTCAACCATCTACCATCTACTCTACCATCTACTCTACAATCTACCATCTACTCAACCATCTACTCAACCATCTACTCAACCATCTACTCAACCATCTACTCTACCATCTACTCTACCATCTACTCTACCATCTACTCTATCATCTACTCTACCATCTACTCTACCATCTACCATCTACTCAACCATCTACTCAACCATCTACTCAACCATCTACTCTACCATCTACTATTTACCATCTACTCTACTATCTACTCAACCATCTACTCAACCATCTACTCAACCATATACTCAACCATATACTCTACCATATACTCTACCATCTACTCTACCATCTACTCTACCATCTACCATCTACTCTACCATCTACTCAACCATCTACTCAACCATCTACTCAACCATCTACTCTACCATCTACCATCTACCATTTACTCTGCAATCTACCATCTACTCATCTACTCAACCATCTACTCTACCATCTACTCTACCATCTACTCAACCATCTACTCAACCATCTACTCAACCATCTACTCTACCATATACTCTACCATCTACTCTACCATCTACTCTACCATCTACTCTACCATCTACTCTACCATCTACCATCTACTCAACCATCTACTCAACCATCTACTCTACCATCTACTATTTACCATCTACTCTACTATCTACTCAACCATCTACTCAACCATCTACTCAACCATATACTCAACCATATACTCTACCATATACTCTACCATCTACTCTATCATCTACTCTACCATCTACCATCTACTCTACCATCTACTCAACCATCTACTCAACCATCTACTCAACCATCTACTCTACCATCTACCATCTACTCTGCAATCTACCATCTACTCATCTACTCAACCATCTACTCAACCATCTACTCTACCATCTACCATCTACTCTACCATCTACTCTACAATCTACCATCTACTCTACTATCTACTCTACCATCTACTCTACCATCTACCATCTACTCAACCATCTACTCAACCATCTACTCTACAATCTACTCTACCATCTACCATCTACTCTACAATCTACCATCTACTCAACCATCTACTCTACAATCTACCATCTACTCTACCATCTACTCAACCATCTACTCAACCATCTACTCAACCATCTACTCAACCATCGACTCTACCATCTACTCTACCATCTACCGTCTACTCTGCCATCTACTCAACCATCTGCTCAACCATCTACTCTACCATCTACTCTACAATCTACCATCTACTCTACCATCTACTCTACAATCTACCATCTACTCTACCATCTACTCAACCATCTACTCTACCATCTACTCTACCATCTACTCTACCATATACCATCTACTCTACCATCTACCATCTACTCTACCATCTACCATCTACTCTACCATCAACCATCTACTCTACCATCAACCATCTACTCTACCATCTACCATCTACTCTACCATCTACTCTACAATCTACCATCTACTCTACCATCTACCATCTACTCTACCATCTACCATCTACTCTACCATCTACTCTACCATGTACCATCTACTCTACCATCTACCATCTACTCACCCATATACTCTACAATTTACTCTACAATCTACCATCTACTCTACTACCATCTGCCATCTACTCAACCATATACCATCTACTTTACCATCTACCATCTATTTTATCATCTACTCTACCATCTACTCTACATTACAAAGGACCATTTTTCCTGGTTTTCTCCACATCCAGCAATAAATGTTCGGTGGGTGAATCACAGACTTCTATTGTGATAAACTGACATGGTTCCCGTTGGATCGGTAGATGTAATTTATGTTATTGATCCGATCAGACTGTAAAGAAGGGGAAGAAAAGAACATGCGAGCAATCTAAACATAAGTGGTTTAATTGCGCTCAATTTGTAATGAGAGGTGCTGTGTGAATTGAAATGGATATCAGCCATCTAAGAACAAAGGAAGGAGGGGCCCCTCCGGAATAGGCTGCAGTCACAATAAAATAAATAAATACAATATAATATAAAAAAAATTATATATTTAAAAAAAAAAAAAAAAACAATAATCTTAAAAATAATAATTTATAAAAATAAAAAAATCAAATTTCAAACCATTTCTGGGCTGCAGTCATAATAAAAAAATAAAAATAATATCAATAAAAATAATAAAAAAAATATTAACATGTATTTATTTATTTGAAAACAACAATATTAAAAATAATAATTGATTAAAAAATGAAAAATCAAATCCCATTATACGCTGCAGTCGCAATAACAAAAGTAAAAAATAATAATAATAAAACTGTTTTTTAAAATGTAATATGTATGTATTTATTTATTAAAAAAAATAATATTAAAAATAATAATTTATAAAAAAAAATAAATCCAATCCTATTTGGGCTGCTGTCACATTAAAAACATTAAAAATAATATTAATACAATTTTTTTTAATGTAATATGTATGTATTTATTTATTTTAAAAAATAATGATATTAAAAATAATCTTTTATAACAAAAATATAATCCCATTTTGGGGTCCTGGTTCCTGAGGAGCAGAAGACAGTGGCTGGTGTGGGATGTAAACTCCACATGGCTGGAAGGTTGAGGTGAGTATATTCCAGAGTTTAGTTACGACTTATGAATTTACACAATCAGCACATCATTATTAACAAGAGACATTAATTCCTGTTATCTCTGAACACCTTATCAGCTTTATGGAGACCCATCCTCCCAAATACCTCCCTGCAGAACATGGAGATGAACTGTCTTCATGTTGCACAACAAGACATTCTAATGTGGATGAGCAAAAGTAAAGAGCGTGGAGCGCAGGGCTCAGAAGATGCCAGACTGCAGAGGCGTATCGTGTGATGTCAGCGCCGGGGCAAGGCAAGAAATTTGCGCCCCGTAACCCCTGGACTTTTGAATACCCCCACCCTGATCACATCCCCAGATGACCCCCCACTCTGATCATACCCCCACCCTGATCACACCCCCCAGATACCCCCAACTCTGATCACACCCCCCAGATACCCCCAACCCTGATCACATCCCCCAAATGCCCCCAACTCTGATCACACCCCCCAAATACCCCCAACTCTGATAACACCCCCAGATTTCCACTATTCCCACAGATTGCTCCACTCTGATCACACCCCCATATCCCCCACCAGATCCCTCAACTCTGATCACACTCCCCATCCCTCCACTCTGATCACACCTCCAGACACCCCACCACATCCCTCAACTCTGATCACACCTTCAGACACCCCACCAGATCCCTCAACTCTGATCACACCTCCAGACACCCCACCAGATCCCTCAACTCTGATCACACCTTCAGACACCCCACCAGATCTCTCCACCCTGATCACACCCCCCAGGGGGATTAGAAGGCTTAGATGTGACCCACACACCGCGCACCTTCACCCTGACCTCCTCTTCTGGCCTTAACCCCCCCCCCGCACAGCAGGGCACTTACTGCATACACACACTCGGGATCTGCCCACCGCTCCACCTTCCTTTGCCTGCTTGGATCCCTTCTCCCTGCTTTCTCCGAGAAAGCAGCTAAACAGGTATAGTAAAACCTCCACGTTGTGCCCGGTAGTCGAGAGGTTTAAGTTGGTCTGTTTTACCTGTCGCACTGCAGTAATGACTTATTTGCGCCTTTTGTGTAATAATGACTCGCATTTCGCTGTTCTCCTTATGTCCTTGAGTGATGGTGGAATACTTGACTTCTCATCAATGGTGTCCTCCCGTATCTCTGTCATACAAAGATAATCTTCTATAATGAATGCATTTGTTGTATGTGTTAACGCCTCTATAAAAACCCAGTTAAAAAAAAAAAAGATGCAGCCTGGCAGTGGCATAGTAGCGTAGAGGGGAGGGGGGCAGCCGGTGTGGTCACCGCGGACGCAGCACCACCCTGGGCTGCCTTATGGTGGTGTCAGCCCTGATTGCCCCCTCTAAATGCTGCATCCGCGGTGACCACACCGGCTGCCCCCCTCCCCTCTATGCTACTATGCCACTGCCAGGCTGCATCTTTTTTTTTTTTTAACTGGGTTTTTATAGAGGCGTTAACACATACAACAAATGCATTCATTATAGAAGATTATCTTTGTATGACAGAGATACGGGAGGACACCATTGATGAGAAGTCAAGTATTCCACCATCACTCAAGGACATAGGGAGAACAGCGAAATGCGAGTCATTATTACACAAAAGGCGCAAATAAGTCATTACTGCAGTGCGACAGGTAAAACAGAAAACAAATAGAACAAAAAAAGATCCTCGGTCAGGTTGAACGATGGAATTTTGCACGCTGTTATTTTTGTACGCAATAATGAGCTATAGAAGGAGATCGAAGCTTGTACCCTGCTTCTATTTTCACAAACAAGGGATGGAGGTTCAACGTGAGCAAGAGGGCGCCCCGTAAGCCTCGGATCTGCCAAGTGGTTCATCGTTTAGTCAGTTAGCATTTCACATCACAATTGTCCAAAACGTTAAAGCGGTTTTAAGGTCTCCGAAATAAAATGGGGAATAGTAATGGAGGTGTGGCTTTTTTTTTCAGCAATATAATTTCCAAATTTCTTTTCCCAGCATGCTTCTGTGCAGTCACATGGTTTTCTCAGGCCTTCCTCCCAAGCAGAGGGACTCCAGTGGGAGGGGCTCACATTCCTCTGCTGGTTTATTTTTAGTTTCAGGAGGGGAGGGGTGTGGAGGAGAGGGGAGGGGAGAGGAGGGGCTTCACACAGACCATGTCATGAAGAGGGGGGAGAGAGAGGGAGATACGGACGCTGCAGAGAGAGCAGGATGACGGAAAGTCAGTTTACTGACAGGAACAGGCAAGATCACCCAGGTATTATACTATTTGGAAAAGGATAAATAACATTGCAAAAACATTACTTGCACAAAAATAACCGATTAACCACTTCAGCCCCGGAAGGATTTACCCCCTTAATGACCGGGGGTCAGAAACCATGAATCAAACTGAGACAGAAGTACAGCTAAATCTCACTTGTTTAATAATAATAAAAAAAGGTAAACAGAGTGAACGTAGTCAAAACATAGCCAGAGTTCAGGAACCGAGATGGATAGTCAGATAAGCCAAAACATCAGGGAGCCGGAGATGAGCGTAGTAGAACAGCAAGCAGGATCTGGAGACAGAAGGAATGTCAGCCAAGCAAGTCTTTAACAGGAACACAGAAGAGAGAGTCTCTAGAGATGTGACCAAGGTGAAGGCAGAGACCATCTTGGCTGAACGGCTTAAGTAGGCAGGACTGACGAGCAGGATATCATCAACAGGTGAGTAACTGTGGAGAGATAGGATCTAGCAATTACCTGACAGCTGAGTGGCCAGCTCAGAGAAGGAAGGGCTAAGGCCAGCCCTGACACCGGGCCATTCTTTGAGATACGGCACTGCATCGCTTTAACTGACCATTGCGCGTTCGTGCGACGTTGTACCCAAATAAAATTGACGTCCTTTTTTTCCCACAAATAAATCTTTTGGTGGTATTTGATCACCTCTGTGGTTTTTTTGGGGGTTTTTTTGCGCTATACACAAAAAAACCCCGACAATTTTGAAAAAAAAAACTATTTCTTACTTTTGCTATAATAAATATCCAAAAAAACAAATTAAAAAAAAAAAAATTCTTCCCCAGTTTAGGCCAATATGTATTTTTCTGCATATTTTTGGTAAAAACAAAACGCAATAAGTGTATATTGATTGGTTTGCACAAAAGTTATTGCGTCTACAAAATAGGGGGTAGATTTATGGCATTTTTATTATAATTTTATTTTTTACTAGTAATGGCGCCGATCTGCGTTTTTTAGCAGGAAAGCGACATTGCGGCGGACAGATCGGACACTTTTGACACTTTTTTGGGACCAGCAACATTTATACAGCGATCAGAGCTAAAAATAGCCACTGATTACGGTATAAATGTCACTGGCAGGGAAGGGGTTGACACTAGGGGAGCGATCAAGGGGTTAAGTGTGCCCTAAGGAGGTTTACAAGTTAGGCTTCATGTACACGGGACATTTGGAAACCTCTCCTGAACGATGCAACTTGACATCTAGTAGCCGACATATAAAAATGTCCGTTGTGCCGCGTTTGCACTTAGAAGCATTTTTTTGCATTGCAAATGGTCAGAAATATATCTCCATTCAAAATGCCTAAAAACGAAACACGGCTAAACGTGTATATTCCGCGTTTACAAGCTGTTACAGGCGTTTGGTGTTTCAAATGGCTCTGAACATCCGTCCTGAACGCCTTTTTTTTTTTTTCCAAAATATGTTCCTAACCTCAACTGCGTGGAAACGACTATAAACGACCCCGTGTACTGATAAGGTAACATAGAGGAGAGATCAGGGGCAGCCGAAAAAAAAACGCCCAACTGCTCCTAGAAGTCCGTTTACCAGCAGCAGTGTACATGAAGCCTAAAATAATTTTTTTTATGCTAGAAAATTAACTATACATTTCTTTTTTAGCAGAGAACCTAGAGAATAAAATGGCAATCGTTACAATTTTTTTTATATCACATCGTTTTTCAAATGACATTTTTTGGGGAAAACTTTAATGAATTAAAAAAAAAAACAAGGAAAAAAAAAACAATACATACCCTAATTTTTTGTAAAATATGAAAGATGATGTTACGCCAGGTAAATAGATACCTAACATGTCAGGCTTTAAAATTGCGCATGCTCATAGAATGGCGACAAACTACAGTACTTGAAAATCTCTACAGGCAACGCTTTAAATATTTCTACAGGTTACCAGTTTAGAGTTACAGAGGAGGTCTAGTTCTAGAATTATTGCTCTCGCTCTAACGTGCGTGGCGATACCTCACATGTGTGGTGCCAACACTGTTTACATATGTGGGCGTGACCTAGGTATGAGTTAACCACTGCGTGCAAGCAGGAGGGGAGGGGGCGCTTTAAAAAAGTTTTGAACATTTATTTTATTACATTTTTTTTATTTTAATTTTTTTATCACTTTTATTGCTATCGCAAGGAATGTAAACTTCCATTGTGATAACAATACAGCATGACAGGTCCTCTTTATGGAGAGATCTGGGGTCTATAAGATCCCAAATCTCTCCTCTACCCTTAAAAGCAAAAGATCAAAAAAAAAAAAAAAAGATCTTTTGCTTTAAAAATAAAAATGGCGTTGTGTACATGGGGCCAGAACTGGAAGTGACATCATTCCTGTCACGTACCTGGTAGGTGGAGCCCGGAATGCAGGGAATGGCCTCTCGTATACCTCCGACTCGGGAACCCCTGGTAGTGATGACAGGGGCTCGGGAGTGCGAAGGGGCACAAGTGCCTGACTGGAAGGCTGGAGCAGAGAGCTGAATCAGGTAGTCAGTTGGGAGGTGTCCTGTAGTCCAGCAGCAGGATGTAGACAGCAGGGAGGTGTCTTGTAGTCCAGTAGCAGGATGTAGACAGCAGGGAGGTGTCTTGTAGTCCAGCAGCAGGATGTAGACAGCAGGGAGGTGTCTTGTAGTCCAGCAGCAGGATGTAGACAGCAGGGTACAGGCAAGCCGGGTCAAACACAGGCGGGCAGATCAGGTACAGAAGGTAAATCCGGGAGAGTAGTCAAAGTCCAAAAGCTGAGATCAGGGCAGGCAGCAAACAGAGTAGTCAGGAACAGTCCAACAGGTATCAGGTAGCAAATGCAAGTAACAGGGCACAAGGGGTCTTCAGGAACGCTGTAGACCGGACAGCAAGGCAGCAGTGGAACAGTCCTCTTTAAATAGCCTCTTTGGCGCCAAGTGCTGTCACAGGGCGCCGCTATTGGCGCTATTGCACATGCGCGTACGCACGTTAGTGCTATTGGCGCTATTACGCGTGCGCGAGCGCTGGATGGCGCTTCTGTGCACAGGCATTCCTTTAAACTTTAGTTTACTGGGATATTTGCAAGAGGGCTTTTCCTGACAATTCCGGTCTTCCTAGGCCATAGAGATGACCGGACGCCATCTCTCCTCCTCTTATCTCTGTGCCCAGCCCCTGCCAGCACCGGATCGATTCTCTGGCTGCCCAGGTAAGTCCAAGAACCACAGAAAAGTGGCGGGAGGGGCGACCCTCGCGCCACTTTAAAAAAATGATCCAGTGGACCATTTTTAGCAGAAAGACCATCAGCCAAGGGAAAAAACAATACTGTGATTGTAGCATCTAGCTGCAACCCTGGTATTAATTGTCAAGTAATCATGTATTTTCCCAGTTAGGCAGTCGGCACGTGGATAATGTAGGAAGGCTCGATCGAAGGAAGGATCGAAGGATCGATCGAAGGAAGGATCAAGTGATCTACATAAGGAAGGATTGATGGAAGGATCAGTTGATCAAAGGGTCGATGGAAGGATTGGTCGATCGATCAAGGATTGATCAAAGGAAGGATCGATTGAAGGAAGGATCGCAAAAAGAATAGATCAAAGGATCAGTTGCAGTGGTGGCTGGTGCTCAATATTTGGGGGGGCGACAAACTAACACCCTGGACAGAGGTGATCACCTCCCGGGAGATGGACAGCGAATGTCACACAACTGGGTGGGCTCAGAGTCCACCCTTTTTTGAAGCCAACTAGAGCCTCAGGCTCTAATCACGTGCTTTACAAAAAAACTCCATTGGAATCCATGCATTCGGCACCCTGCATGTAGATTAGGGGGCCGGATGCATGGATGGAGGGGAGGCGCCCCTGCACCCTGCATTATGGGCCGCCACTGATGTTGATTGATGCAGAGGTCAGTCAACTGAAAGAAGGATCGAAGGAAGCAAGGATTGATTGTTGGGAGGAAGGAAGGGTCAATCGATCAAAGGAAGAAATGATTGTTCGATGGACAGACCGATCAAAATAAAAATCCATCGATCGATCAATGGCAGAATCCATCAATCGATTGCTGGAAGGATCAATTGATCAAAGGAGAGGAGGATCAATCAATAGAAGGAAGGATTGATTGAAGGATCGGTCAGTCGATTGATGGAAGGATCGGTTGATGGAAGGAGCGGTTGGAGGATCAAAGGAAGGAAGGATCAACCGATCGAAGGAAGAAAGGATTGGTCGAATGATCAATGCAAGGATCAGTCGATTGATTGATGGAAGGATCAGTCAATCGATGGAAGGATTGGTTGGTCGACTGATGGATCAACTATTGCTATACAGTGACATTGATCATTTGATTATCAAGGCTAGGTTCAATTGATTGATTGGCCAAGGAGGAGAGGAGGAGAGGGAAGGGGCAAGGAGAGGGGAGGGGTGGGGAGGAGGCAATGGCGACCCTAGGGGGGGCCAGAGGGGGCCCTGAACCCCCCAACATTATGCTGGGCCCCACCATGTGCCCCCCCCCAAAAAAAAAAAAATTTTTTTTTTTTTACAAAAAGGCAATTTCTTTTTGTTTGTATTCATATCGGATGTGCCGCATCTTACTTGGGCCACCGCTGGGGTAACACAGTCTCTATTGAGAGGGAGAGCGTCCCCAGTCAGCTCCTGCAGGTGATTCCTCCCCCCTCCCTCTGCTCGCTGACACTGCATAATGCGAGCGCTCACACAACCACAGCCGCCCGATCTGCTCCTTCCTCTGCATCTTCATTGGCAGGGAGAAGAGCGAGTTGCAGGAAGGACTCCACCAGGACTCTCAGTTACTGAAAAAACAGACTGATTTCTCCCATCCTTAGGACAGGAGAACCAGCCTGTAAATTCCAAGAGATGCCAGACCAGCGCTGTCAATAGCAGGGGAAGGACAGCAAGAGGAGGCTGGGGAACCCCACAGTGGCAGAACACCAGGGCCCGGCGGCAAGACAACCTTTGCAACCCTGATAGTTCTCCCACTGCTTTGGATCCTTATATTTTCTTGGTATGCTGGTGACATATATCTCTTGTTCTCTATAAAATGTAGGTAAGAGAAGATTGGACTATATCAGGGACATCTCAAATAATTTTTCCAATCCCTAGTTAGAGTATATCATAGTAAGAGGAGAGAAAGGGGGGGGGGGAGAAATCCCCCTTCCTCAGAATAAAAATGGGACTTTTAAGGAAATTATTGAGTATAGTAGGTGAGATACGAACAAATTTTGATAAAAAAATAACAATCTTTATTGACACATAGTTAAAATGACATTGTCAAAAACATGTGCGAACATATAACCATCATTAGTAGATTACAAATTCATACGTGACTAAAGCCAACATGTTTCGCAAAAGGGTTTTCGCTTCATCAGGGCTAGACACGATGTCATTGGTTCATTTAAACTGTGTGAACAATAGAACAATCTCAAATTACATAATCGTCATACATGAAATCAAATCATAATCATAAAAAAGGCATCCATTACATAGAATTTTTGCTCACCTACTAATGAAATGTAGAAAGAATAAGGCTATTACCACCATTCACCGGACAACAACCGCTTGGCCAACCGGCACGGATTGTCCCTGGGTGCCAGATCCCAGACGGACAATGCCAGTAGGAGGACTGGACCGCACACTTAGGGCAATATAGACAGGTAACCCGTACTGAAATAAAGACGGGAAACCCATGAGTTCCTGTGATTCAAAGTGGTTCACATGTAAAACTAGTGCTGACCATTAAGGTCACACTAAAGCTGATACATAATACGTTAATAATATTATTTTATTATTACTAAATATGACGCCCCAATCAGTACAATCCATGTTAAAGAGACCTCTATAGCAGGGTAGGGGAATTTTTTAATTTGAATAACTACATCTTAGTTGCTGGGGAAAAAAAAAAAAAAAAAATAGTATATATATTAGGTGAACAGTCTAACCCAGTTTAAGAGAGATAACCAGTTCAAGAGTGGACCACTTTATATGCTGTTTTTTCCCCTAATCCAGGATCGCTCCCGCCACCTGCTGGCAATGGATGCCGTGAGGTGGGAGGATTCGGACGTCCCTGTATAGGGGGCCTACTATACTCAATAATTTCCTTAAAAGTCCCATTTTTATTCTGAGGAAGGGGGATTTCTCCCCCCCCCCCCCCCCTTTCTCTCATCTCTTGTTCTCTGTCACCCTGGGGGGGCCCCAGTAGGAAGGGAGCTCACTGCAGAACATGTGAAGGGTCCGTTGTGGGATTGTAGTAAAGGGGTAAAGGGCCCCAGGATAGATAAAATATATATAGATATATATCTATATATATCTATATATAAATATATATCTATATATATCTATATATAGATATATATCTATATATAGATATATATATCTATATATATATTTGCATTTTATATTGCCCCCCTATTTTTGTCCCTGTCCCCCCATGTGCCCCCCCTAAATATGAAAGCTGGAGACGCCACTGGGAGGAGGAGAGGGGAGGGGCACGTAATCTAGACATGTGCACTGCCGAAAAATTTTTTCTTTTTAGTTTTTTTGTTTGTTTATGTTCTGTTTTTCATTTTTTGGGTCATTCGTTATGATCACAATTTGTAAATTCGAAAATTCGTTAATTCAAAAATTCATAAATTCAAAAAATATGAAAGATCGAAAATCTGAAAATAGAAAAGAAAATCCGAAATTTCGAAAGGATAACTAACTAACTAATAATAGCAAACTATTAAATTATAGATATTGGAATTTCCTTTCAAATTTGTCTGTTAGTGAATGTAATGAATACAAATTTTTCCAAAGTTCCGAATTATCCGAAATAACGAATGCCGCATCTAAACAAATGGAACGACACTAATTAATAATAAATAATAATGATAATGAAAAATTATTTTTATTATTATTATTGTTATTTATTAATATTAATTTGTTATGTTCCATTCATTTAGATATGGCATTCGTTATTTTGGATAATTCGTAACTTTGGTATACGTTACGTTCACTAACAGACAAATTTGAAAGGAAATTCCAATACAATACCTACAGTATAATTTAATAGTTAGTAATAGTTACGCTATTATTAGTTAGTTATTATTTCAGATTTTCTAATCTTTTTCGGATTTTCGATTTTCCTAAATTTCGGATTTATGAATTTACGAATTTATGAATTTTAGAAGTTACACATTTATGAATTTTTGAATTTTTTAATCTTTGGATTTTTGAATTTATGAATCCGCAAACTTTTGAATTTACGAATTCGCAAATTTTTGGAAAAATTTGTTAAACGGGTTCTCGTTAATTCGGATATTTACGAATTTTTCGAACTTCGTTAAAAAAACGACTTCGGAACAAAACGAATTGCACATGTCTAACGTAATCTGAACACGCTATGATGGATCAGCAGCCATAATAAATGTAGTCAGATTACAGAGGGAAAGACAGGAACAGTCAGGATCAACCAGGTATTGTACAACATGGAAAGGGATAATTCCCTTAGCACATTTACACTAGCGCTCCCCCTACAGGACCCAGGAGTGACATTTTACATTTTTAGCAGGAAGGGGAGATCAGCAAACATACGTTTCCTGATCTACTTCTCCTTTTGCACCCGCCATGCCGTTTCCAGATGGCCTGATCTGTAACATACATTGCTGACAGTAAAAGGGATAAAAAATAAATGTAATGATATATTAATGACTAGAAAGCCGCAGAATTTTTGTATCTTTTATAATTTCCCCGAGTTTGGCTTAAGCGTATTTTTTTTCTTTTACCGGACCTTTAAATTTATAAAAATGGAATTGGGGGGGGGGGGGGGGCGGCAGGAACCGCTGCAGCTTTTAAATTGATTTTATTCTCTTTTTTTTTTAGCGCCATAAATTATCATTGACTTGTCTCCGTTATTAACTCCAAGCACTTTATTAAAGTATTGGTCTTTTCCCTCGGCTTTCTTTGTGTTAGGCGGTTTTGGCGCGGTAGACAGATTCCAGACATTGGCCACTGCAGGCTGTTAAGGCGTAATAAGTGTTTTTTGTCTCGCGGTTTTCCTGCGATTTTCGCGTGCCGTGAGCGGGTTCTCATTACCCCGCAATGACACCGTATAGATCTGCTCTTAGTTCCCGCTTAATAACAGCCATTCACGCCGACCGGACAATTTTGTCGTCTTTATTTCCTGCAGCCATTCCATAAATTGATCACGTGATTGAACAAAGTGATTATCGCTTGCAGCGCAAAACGTGTCGGATTAAAACGTTTAATAAAAGACCTTCGTGTGGTGCAGGATGTTTAATTTTCAAGGCATCTTGGGAAGAATGGACGCCGTTTACTGAAATCTTTCCGCAGAAGGTAAAGCTTTTGCTTTTTAATCCCAGGATTGTAATAAAATCAAGCTCTAGGCAAACAGTAGGTATATATATATATTTATACACAGTATCTCACAAAAGTAAGTACACCCCTCACATTTTTGTAAATCTTTTCTTCTTCTTCATTTCATTAAAAAATTAACAGATCACATGATAAAGCAGTATAAAAATGATCCAGTGGTGGGACAAAATTAAGCCAAAATGTATATACACTATCTGACAAAGTAAGTACACCCCTCACATTTGTGTAAATCTTTTCTTCTATCTTTTCATGTGACAACACTGAAGAAATGACACTTGTCTACAATGTAAAGTAGTGAGTGTACAGCTTGTATAACAGTGTAAATTTGCTGTCCCCTCAAAATAACTCAACACACAGCCATTAATGTCTAAACCGCTGGCAACAAAAGTCAGTACACCCCTAAGTGAAAATCTCCAAATCTGACCCAATCAGCCATTTTCCCTCCCTGGTGTCATGTGACTCGTTAGTGTTACAAGGTCTCAGGTTTGAATGGGGAGCAGGTGTGTTAAATTTGGTGTTATCGCTCTCACTGAAAAAAAAAGAATTGTTGCTCTACATAAAGATGGCCTAGGCTATAAGAAGATGGCCGAGACCCTGAAACTGATCTGCAGCACGGTGGCCAAGACCATACAGCGGTATAACAGGACAGGTTCCACTCAGAACAGGCCTCGCCATGGTCCACCAAAGAAGTTGAGGTCACGTGCTCAGCATCATATCCAGAGGTTGTCTTTGGGAAATAGACGTATGAGTGCTGCCAGCATTGCTGCAGAGGTTGTAGGGGTGGGGGGTCAGCCTGTCAGTGCTCAGACCATACGCCGCACACTGCATCAAATTGGTCTGCATGGCTGTCATCCCAGAAGGAAGCCTCTTCTAAAGATGATGCACAAGAAAGTCCGCAAACAGTTTGCTGAAGACAAGCAGACTAAGGACATGGATTAGTGGAACCATGTCCTGTGGTCTGATGAGACCAAGATGAACTTATTTGGTTCAGATGGTGACAAGCGTGTGTGGGGGCAACCAGGTGAGGAGTACAAAGACAAGTGTGTCTTGTCTACAGTCAAGCATGGTGGTGGGAGTGTCATGGTCTGGGGCTGCATGAGTGCTGCCGGCACTGGGGAGCTACAGATCATTGAGGGAACCATGAATGCCAACATGTACTGTGACATACTGAAGCAGAGCATGATCCCCTCCCTTCAGAGACTGGGCCGCAGGGCAGTATTCCAACATGATAACCACCCCAAACACACCTCCAAGACCACCACTGCCTTGCTAAAGATGCTGAGGGTAAAGGTGATGGACTGGCCAAGCATGTCTCCAGACCTAAACCCTCTTGAGCATCTGTGGGACATCCTCAAACGGAAGGTGGAGGAGCGCAAGGTCTCCAACATCCACCAGCTCCGTGATGTTGTCATGGTGTCAGGGCTGGGCTCAGCCCTTCCTTTTCTGAGCTGGCCGCTCAGCTGTTGGCTAATTGCCAGTTCCTATATCTCCACAGTTACTCAGCTGTTGATGATATCCTGCTCGTCAGTCCTGCCTACTTAAGCTGTCCAGTCCAGAGGAGCTCTGCCTTCGTCTTGGTTACATCACAAGAAACTATCTCCTGCATTCCTGTTTAAATACTGGCTTTGCTGACATTCCTTTTGGCCCAAGATCCTGCTTGTTGTTCCACTACTTTGATCCCTGACTTCTGGCTTGGCTGACTATCCATTCCGGTTACTGAATTTTGGCTATGTTTTGAGTACGTTTGTTTTTTTTACTTTTATTATTAAACAAGTGTGATTTAACTGTACTTCTGTCTCGGTCTGATTTCATGGTTTCTGACACATGGAGGAGGGGAAGAGGACTCCAGTGACAACCTGTGAAGCTCTGGTGAACTCCATGTCCAAGAGGGTTAAGGCAGTGCTGGAAAATAATGGTGACCACACAAAATATTGACACTTTGGACATTTACACTTAGGGGTGTACTCACATTTGTTACCAGTGGTTTAGACATTAATGGCTTTGTAGAGGTTTTGAGTATAGCCTCATGTAATCAGGGATAACTAGCGGTAATACTGTGAAACTAGTTGAGACATAGACCATTCTATATCTTGTAATAACAGATATCCTTTGGGGGAATCCTGAATTTATGTTTTTTAAATTTTAAAATGTATACTATATATTTTTCTATATGTAACAAACCCCCTTTTTTACATAATATGTATGTTGTTGTTTATCAGTACCGAGATAGTCCACCTATTCATAGGGTGGGAATGTTATGGGGTCAGCATCAGCCACTGTCCCCTTGGCCCCACCCCCTCCTGTTTCATTATTGGCTGTGTGTTGAGTTATTTTGAGGGGACAGCAAATTTACACTGTTATACAAGCTGTACACTCACTACTTTACATTGTAGACAAGTGTCATTTCTTCAGTGTTGTCACATGAAAAGATAGAAGAAAAGATTTACAAAAATGTGACTGGGGGGTGTACTTACTTTTGTGAGATACTGTATATATAAATATATATATATATATATATATATATATATATATATATATATATATAATGTTTAGGGGTTATAAGTAATTTTCTAGCAAAAAATTCTGATTTAAACTTGTAAAAAAAAATTCCCAGAGAAGGGCAGGGTCGTTTAGTAGCAGAAGAAAGGATTTGTGGTCGGCATGTAAAAAAAATCCTGACAATTAGCAGTCTATTTATTACTGCTTTTAAGAACTCATAGAGACGGCAATAAATCACTCTGTTTGCTTTTAAAAGCAGCTTTTACTTCATCTCCTGTGACAAACGTCACCCAGCAGATCAATTACTCCTGTAATAAATTTACTATTATCCTCCCCCCCCCCCCCTCCTAAAATTGTACCCTATGCAGAAATAAATTGTCGTTCCCTAGATTGTCTTTTATAGTTTAGAGATGAGCTCCTTTATCTTTTTTTTATTTCAAATTGGAGCAAAACGAGGACATAAAGTCTCCACCCTCCCCCCCCAAAAAAAAAGCCAAAATAAGACAGAAAAAACTGACGCGTTTTGCCATCAGTATGGCTTTGCCCGGGGAATTGTCATCCACCATAAAAGTGTGAAATACAGAATGCTGTGGCGAGGTTACAAAACACCAAGGTGTGCACTTCACACGTTTATGTCGGATGTCTGACACACAGGAGGGCCACTAGAGGATTGACAAAAAGTCAGTGGAAAAAAAAAAGTGCTTTACTGTTTGCTGTGCTTTGCCCAATTTTAACGTAAAAAATTTCCAGCTTACTTTATAAAAGATTGACACGGAACGTTACAATGTCATTGCACTATACTTCCAATGTTCTTTATTAAAAGGTTAATTGTTACACAAAACAAGAAAAAAAAGGTATCATATAATGTCATTGCACTTTAACCCTTTCACCCCTAAGGGGAAAACAAATCTAAATGCCTAAGCACAATTTTGCAACTTTGTCATGTGATGGTAAAACCGTACAGATCATCACAGCTACTTTGTGCATCCAGGTGCATTATAACGCATTTTATTTTTTTTCAGGACAAATTGAGCTTGGTAAATGGTTGTACATATCACCTGATTTATTTTTTTTATTATTATCAAATGAAAGCATAAATAGTAAAATAAAAAGCTTTTTTTTTTTAAAAGCTGTATATTTCTTGCTATTATCATAACTAACCCCTTGCCGACCAGCGCACAACGATATACGTCAGCACAATGGCACGGCTGGGCAAATGGGCGTACAGGTACGTCCCCTTTAAATCGTGGCATAGTGGGCGTGCGCATGCCGCGTGCTCCGTGAGCGCTCCCACGGGTCCCACAGACTTGATGTCCGCCGGTGGGGGGGGGGGGGGGCCGCGATCGTGTCACGGAGCGGCAGAACGGGGAGATGTAAACAAGGCATTTCCGTTCTCTCTAGCAACATGACAGAGATCTACTGCTCCCTGTGATCGGAAGCAGTGATCGCTGTCATGTTCTAGTGAGCCCACCCCCCCCACAGTTAGAATCACTCCCTAGGACACACTTAACCCCTTGATTGCCCCCTAGTGTTAACCCCTTCCCTGCCAGTGTCATTTACACAGTAATCAGTGCATTTGTATAGCAATGATCGCTGTATAAATGACAATGGTCCCAAAGTAGTGTCAAAAGTGTCTGATGTGTCCACCATAATGTCTCAGTCATGATAAAAATCGCAGATCGCTGCCATTACTAATAAAAAAAAAAGAATAATAAAAATGCCATAAATCTATCCCCTATTTTGTAGACGTTATAACTTTTGCGCAAACCAATCAATATACGCTTATTGCGATTTTTTTTACCAAAAATATGTAGAATACATATTGGCCTGACCTGAGAAAGAAATTATTTTTTTATATATTTTTTGAGGATATTTATTATAGCAAAAAGTAAAAGATATTGCCTTTTTTTCAAATATGTCGCTCTTTATTTGTGTATAGCGTAAAAAATAAAAACCACAGAGGTGATCAAATACCACCAAAAGAAAGCTCTATTTGTGGGGAAAAAAAGGACGTAAATTTTATTTGGGTGCAACGTCCCACGACCGCGCAATTGTCAGTTAAAACGATGCAGTGCCGTATCGCAAAAAAATGCTCTGGTCAGGAACTGGGTAAATCCTTCCGGGGCTGAAGTAGTTAACCACCTAAGAACAACCCAAAATAAATTCTCCTGTTCCTGACGATTGCAGAGATACCACATATGTATATGTTAGTTCTTGTTTGTACCCGTAATACAGCCCAGAATCAATAGTGCGCATTTTGCTTTTTTTTTTTTATCCTACCTAAAACACACCGACACTGACACTAATTAAAAAAAATACTGATCCTAAGCTTTGACCCTGACATTGACCTTTGACCATGACCTTTGACTCTGACCTTTACCCAAACACTGACCCTTGCATTGACCTTGGTAAAACCTTGATCTAGGTATTTTTTTTTTTTTTAATTATTTTCTATCTCTGCATGGACAGAGAAAGATACAATGTATCTCTCTCCTCCATTCACAGACACAGAAATCACGGGGGGCGGGCTTCACAGTGACTGATCACTGTGATAGCCAATCAGAGGCTATTACAGCGATCTGGTGACCCGGAATCGGACGTTCTGATCATTAGGACATGCATCACGCTTCCAGCACAAAGGGAGGTGTGCAAAAATATGCAGTAAGGCCGCATATATGTGTTAGGTCGGCGCCAAGGGGTTAAAGCGGTGTTAAACAAAAAAGTAATATTGCAGCTTACCAATCCTTCGATGTGATGGCTGCATTCATTTTCTTTTTCAGGCATTCCTTCCCTTATTGTATGGTGATCCTATCATTAATTCTGTTTATTTTATTTTTAATTTTTAAGTACAATAAATTTTTATTATTTTTTTAAACATATTAAACATACATGAGGTTTTGTATTTCACATACAATCACAAACGTTTCACAACATGGACACATCGGATCGAAACATAAACAACATTGTTATATTAATTTGAAGCAAAATTAACATTTAGTAATAAAAGTATATTAATATGAGTATTAATAATATGAAAGTATAATAATGAACCATTTAAGATATAGAAGTAAAACAAAAAAAAACAAAAAAAAAGAGAAAAAGAAAAATCTAGGTTAAAATAATAAAATAATTGAGATAACAATAAGTGATTTAGTGTAAATCCATAAATGAAGATTTAAATAAGGGTCCAGACTTATCTAATTGTATCTCTAAGTTGTAACCTGAGCGAAGTCTGGTGAATTTCTGAAAATAACCCATAATAACCACATCTTATTACATTTCTCTATTGATCCGATAGCTGTTGCTACCAATTCCTCCATGTTGTAAAGCTCCTGAATTCTATTAGTCCATTCTTTAATTGATGGAATGCAGGTAGATTTCCAATATCGTGGTATTAGGACTTTAGCTGCTATCAATAGGTATCTTGTTAACCGCTTCAATACCTGGCACTTTCACCCCCCTTCCTGCCCAGGCCAATTTTCAGCTTTCAGCGCTCTCACATTTTGAATGACAATTACGCGGTCATGCTACACTGAACCCAAATGAAATTTTTATCATTTTCCCCCCACAAATAGAGCTTTCTTTTGGTGGTATTTGATCACCTCTGTGGCTTTTATTTTTTGCGCCATAAACAAAAAAAGAGCGACAAGTTTGAAAAAAAAAAACTCAATATTCTTTAACTTTTCGCTATAATAAACATCCCATTTAAAAAAAAAAAAAAAACACATTTTTTCCTCAGTTTGGGCTGATACGTATTCTTCTACATATTTTTGGTAAAAAAAAAAAAATCGCATATATAAGCTTATATTGATTGCTTTGCGCAAAAGTTATAGCGTCTACCAAATAGGTTTTTGATTTATGGCATTTTTATTATTATTATTTTTTTTTTACTAGTAATGGCGGTGATCTGCGATTTTTTTATCATGAGTGTGACATTGCGGCGGACACGTCGGACACTTTTGACAATATTTTGGGAACATTGACATTTATACAACGATCAGTGCTATAAATATGCACTGATTACTGTATAAATGTCACCGGCAGGGAAGGGATTAACACTAGGGGGCGATCAAGGGGTTAAATGTGTTACCTAGGGAGTGATTGTAACTGTGGGGGGGGAGGGGTCTGACTAGGGGAGGAGACCGATCGGTGTTCCTATATCCTCCCCCCTGACAGCTAATCTTTATTAGCTGCATTACAATGCCAATCAATAATTCTCGTGAGATGAGATGCAAAATAATAATTCTTAAAATTGGGAAACCCAATTCCCCCAATTTGTTTTGGACGTGTAAGTATTAATACGTGGTCTTTTATCCGCTCACTATATAGCGTGTAGGAAGAGCTGGCCCGCGGCGTGTGCTCCACCTGTGTCCCAAGCTCTCTACTTCCTTGTTGAGTATGACGTGAGCGCATAGCCCTGCCTTACGCGTTTCGTCATAGGACGTTCTAAAAGGCCCTTTGAGAACGTCCCATGATGTCATACTCATACGTCATACTCAACACGGAAGTAGGGAGCTTGGGACGCAGGTGGAGCGCACGCCGCGGACCAGCTCTTCCTATATGATATATAGTGTAGTCTGTATAGCTTCTCCACACTTGATGGTGGGGAAGCCCTTTTAATTTATTATTTTAATAAAGCTATTTTAATTACTACACTATTGAAGCCCTTCTTTCCTTCATATGAGGACCTAAATGTGGAGTGACCGCTTGGCAAGCTCTGACTGAAGCATTCACCCCTGAATGAATGGAGACAGCTGAGGCAGCTTGATCGTGTGGAGCCAGCTGCGGGAGACCGATAGACCCACAGACGGGACACTGAGAGAGTGGAGGAGGATTTCCATCTACGGTTATCCACACATGCCCACTACCCCTGCTGGGGTTTCTTCTTTTGGTGAGTGGGGACCTGATGGGGGGAGCACTACCAGTCACCTGTTTTGCTGAGCACTGAAGTCACCTGAAGAACTACAATTGGATACTACTTTTTTGCAATATATATTCGTTTGCACTATTTTTTCACACCGTGGGACTTGCTTTTTGGATTATATGTTTTGATTACTATTTATTTTTTATATATGCTTATGGGTTTATTCTATGGACTCTATCTTAGGGTTGGATTAATTTAGCCTTTATTGTGATTTATTTTTATACCCATTTGACTTACGGTATACACTTATATATATCCGGCTGGTATGTGTATGGTAAAGTTTGGGCGATCACGCACAGCACTTTCTTCACATGTGGTTTATATCAGGGGCGTTGCTAGGTCTACAAAAGATTTGGGGCTAGTGCCCATAGCAGGGTAGTAAAGAAAGTCATACACTTGTGCGGGCATACACATGTATATACAGCAATATACGTGTGTGTATATATATCCCCAGGGAGCACCCCACTTACATCAGGGTCCCCAGAGAGCCCCCCTTACATCAGGGTCCCCAGAGAGCCTCTGACTTGCATCAGAGTCCCCAGAGAGCCTCCGCCTTACATCAGGGTCGCCAGAGAGCCTCCGCCTTACATCAGGGTCCCCAGAGAGCCCCCCACTTACATCAGAGTCCCCAGAGAGCCTCCCCCTTGCATCAGGGTCCCCTGAGAACCCCCCACTTACATCAGGGTCCCCAGAGAGGGTCCCCCCCCCCTTGGGGACCACTGCAGAGACTCGGGGCTATGGGCCCCAGATTCAGGGCTATAGCCCCAAAAGCCACCCCCTAGCGACGCCACTGGTTTATAGTAACTGTCATTTGCTTTATCACACCCGTGCGAGGATACGGTTACATTTATCCCTGCAGGGTACACTCACATATACCCATATTGGGACGGTACACCAATCAGCCATCGGCTGTGTCTGGCAAGGTGCGTTTTAGGGGGGGGGGACACAACGTCATGTGATATCCTCCCAAAACAATAGAATTCCTGCTCCAGCCTGGGTGAGAAGTAGTTAATAATAAGAGGGGTCCCCATCTACTGCCCCCTTTGCATGAATGGGTATAGGTTACATATTACTCCTAATTCAAATCACGGCTCTCCACCAAAAAATTTTTATTTTTTTTGCTTTAGTACAACTGTGGCCAAAAGTTTTGAGAATGACACAAATATCAATTTTCATAAAGTCCGCTGCCTCAGTTTTTTTGATGGCGATTTGCATATACACCAGAATGCTATGAGGAGCGATCAGATGAATGAAGTCCCTTTTTGCCATGAAAATTAACTTAATCCCATAAAAAAAAACATTTCCACTGCATTTGTGAAGAAGACTTCAGGGCACCCGAGAAAGTCCAGCAAGTGCCAGGACCGTCTCCTACAGGTGATTCAGCTGCGTGATCGGGGGCACCACCAGTGCAGAGCTTCCTCAGGAATGGCAGCAGGCAGGTGTGAGGACATCGGAACGCATAGTGAGGAGAAGACTTTTGAAGGATGGCCTGGTGTCAAGAAGGACAGAAAAGAAGACACTTCTCTCCAGGAAGAACATCAGGGACAGACTGATATTCTGCAAAAGATACAGAGATTGGACTGCTGAGGACTGGGGGAATCCCCTTTTCGATTGTTTAGGGCATCCCGAAAAAACAAAAACCTTGTCCGGAGAAGAAAAGGTGAGCGCTACCATCAGTCCTGTGTCATGTATCCTGAGACCATTCATGTGTGGTGTTGCTTCTCAGCCAAGGCAGTGGGGGGCTCATTCACAACTTTACCTAATAGCACAGCCATGAATAAAGAATGGTCCAAAAACATCCTCCGAGAGCAACTTCTCCCAACCATCCAAGAACAGTTTGGTGAGGAACAATATGATGGAGCACCTTGCCATAAGGCAAAAGTCATAACTAAGTGGCTTGAGGAACAAAACATCAAAATTTTGGGTCCATGGCCAGGAAACCCCCCAGACCTTAATCCCACTGAGAACTTGTGGTCAATCCTCAAAATTCTGACAAACTCTAAGCATTGATTATGCAAGAATGGGGGAGTGGCCATCAGTCAGGATGTGGCCCAGACGTTGATTAACAACACTCTAGGGTGAAGGTCTTGAAAAAGAAGGGTCACCACTGCAAATATTGACTCTTTGCATAAACTTCATGTCATTGTCAATAAAAGCCTCTGACACTTCTGGAATGCTTGTCATTATACTTCAGTATCCCATAATAACATCTGACACTGAGATCTACAAACACTGAAGCAGAAGACTTTTTGAAAATTAATATTTGTGTCATTCTCAAAACTTTTGCCCACACCTGTACATTACTAAAAAAAAAAAAAAAATGTTAACTAGAAATAAAACTTTTTTTTCTATCTTAACCATTAACCAACCAGCCGCCGTCATTCTACTGCGCAAATCGCCGTCGCTGTACGTTGGCCCTTTAAACAGCTATAACAGGAGCCGGAGGCACGCGCCCTTACCCGCTGCATAGATGTCCGCCGGACACGGGGGATCACGGCCAGAACTGGGATGTGTGTGTGTGTGTAAACACAAAAATCCCTATTCTGTCAGGAGAGAAGAGACAGATCGTCTGTTCCTACTTGTTAGGAACAGCCATCTGGCTCCTCCTCTAGTCAGTCCCACCCCCCCACAGTTAGAAAGACACTGAGGGAACACGTTTAACCCCTTGATCGCCCCCTAGTGTTAACCCCTTCCCTGCCAGTGATATTTATACAGTAATCAATGCATTTTTATAGCACTGATTGCTGTATAATTGTCAATGGTCCCAAAGATGTGTCAAAGTTTTCGATCTGTCCGCCGCAATGTCACAGCCCTGCTAAAAATCACAGATCGCCGCATTACTAGTAAAAAAAATATTATAAAATAATAAAAATGCCATAAATATAGCCCCTATTTTGTAGACGCTATAACGTTTGCGCAAACCAATCAATATATGCTTATTGCGATTTTTTTTTTTACCAATAATATGTAGAAGATTATATATCGGCCTAAACTGAGGAAGATGTCCCAGTTGAAGTCCATTGGGACGAAACGTGTCAGTCTTGGCTTTGTGCTTCCCACATTGCTGCTTTTTTACTCTGTGAGTCCCATCCCCCCACAGTTAGAAACACACGAGGGAAAACATTTAACCCCTTGATCGCCCCCTAGTGTTAACCCCTTCCCTGCCAGTGACATTTATACAGTAATCAGTGCATTATTATAGCACTGATCGCTGTATAATTGTCAATGGTCCCAAAGATGTGTCAAAGTTTTCGATCTGTCTGATGTCACAGCCCCGCTAAAAATCACAGATCGCCATATTAATAGTAAAAAAAATAATAATAATAATAATAAAAATGCCATAAATATAGCCCCTATTTTGTAGACGCTATAACGTTTGAGCAAACCAATCAATATACACTTATTGCGATTTTTTTTTTACCAATAATATGTAGAAGAATATATATCAGTGTCATGTACCTGGTAGGTGGAGCCCGGAATGCAGGGAACGGCCTCTCGTATACCTCCGACTCGGGAACCCCTGGTAGTGATGACAGGGGCTCGGAAGTGCGAAGGGGCACAAGTGCCTGACTGGAAGGCTGGAGCAGAGAGCTGAATCAGGTAGTCAGCTGGGAGGTGTCCTGTAGTCCGGCAGCAGGGTGTAGACAGCAGGGAGGTGTCTTGTAGTCCAGCAGCAGGATGTAGACAGCAGGGAGGTGTCTTGTAGTCCAGCAGCAGGATGTAGACAGCTGGGAGGTGTCTTGTAGTCCAGCAGCAGGAGGTAGACAGCAGGGTACAGGCAAGCCGGGTCAAACACAGACGGGCAGATCAGGTACAGAAGGTAAATCCGGGAGAGTAGTCAAAGTCCAAAAGCTGAGATCAGGGCAGGCAGAAAACAGAGTAGTCAGGGGCGCCGCTATTGGCGCTATTGCACATGCGCGTATGCACGTTAGCGCTATTGCCGCTATTACGCGCGCGCGAGCGCCGGATGGCGCTTCTGTGCACAAGCATTCCTTTAAACTTTAGTTTGCTGGGATATTTGCAAGAGGGCTTTTCCTGACAATCGGCTTAAACTGAGGAAGATGCCCCAGTTGAAGTCCATTGGGACGAAACGCGTCAGTTTTGGCTTTTTGCTTCCCACATTGCTGCTTTTTTACTCCGTGATCATGTTTTTTTTATTCTCACCAATGTATGTTGGTTTTTAAAAAAAAACCCCACTTTTTGTCCTACACCATATGGAGGCACTTTTTCTTTCCACACCCCCCTGGATGAGAGTTCTTTGGCCGTCCATTCTGGCTTTCCACGCCTGAGTTCCAGCCTTGGTGTTTACCACATCCAAGTTACAGCTTTGCGGTTACCTGCACACCCCTTGGAGTCGCGTCTGGATGTCTTTGGTTTTCCTGGAGATCTGTTGATCTGCAGATCTTGGCACCTTTGCTTGGCTGGCTCGTTGTCGCTGACACTCGAGTCCACCAGTTTTGGTAAGAGTAGATACACTTCTCCCTCAGTTGAAGATGTTCCATCTTTTGTGCTCTACATGCCGACCAGGGCCAGTGTATTCAATCCCCGAGTAACCACCACCCGGCGGTAGACCTACACCGGTCTTTTCCAGGATCTTTCCACTTAATGGATTTTTTTCACTCACACTTTTTCATGTGTGATTGCTTTTTGTGTGATTGATTTTTTATTATCCAGTTATTGTTTGTATATTGTTATACATGTTTACTAATTAGCGTTAAATCCTTCATCATCCACTATTTAGAATCTTTGTCACATTATTATGTAGCAGCTTTTCATTTCTTACCCATTGAGTTAGCGCAGTCAAATATTTCCATTTACACTTTAAACTGAGGAAGAAAAAAAGAAGGAAGTACAAAAAAAGTTGCTTTTTTTAAAATTGTCGCACTTTTCTTGTTTACAGCCCAAAAAATAAAAACCACAGAGGTGATCAAATATCACCAAAAGAAAGCTCTACTTGTGGGGAAAAAAGAACGTCAATTTTATTTGGGTACAGCGTCGTTCGACCGCGCAATTGTCAGTTAAAACTACGCAGTGCCGTATCGCAAAAAATGGTCTGGTTATTAAGGGGGCAAATCCTTCCGGGGTTGAAGTGGAAAAAAAAAATAAAAAAATGTAAATGTCCCTTGTAAATCCATCGTCAATCACGTTTAGCTCCGCTTTAGGCCACGATGACACCCACGGATTGGCGTGTAACTATCAGGTTGTCTTCCGCAGCATTAAGGCTTAAAGAAGCGTAATGTGGAAGTCGGAGAGCATTTGGCAGAGGCGCTCTATTTCACGTCTTTTCCTTTAATAGGAAAATGTATGGAGACAATCAATAGTGTGAGGAAGATGCATGCGCTGTACATAGATGGGAGGACAATGGAGAGCCGAGAATTATATCTTCTTGGAAATCCAGGATGTTCTCTGTATTGCTTGAAACAGCAGAAAGACTGCCAGCAGCTAATGCAGGAATATTGCCTATTATTTTACCGCTGATAATATGGAACATCCTCACATCAGCAATACCCTGAACAAGCAAAAGGTCTGAGAGGTTTGGAGTTTCTGTGCAGAGAATACGAGAGAGCCCACAGCTAGAAGACTGCAGAGGAAAACTTTGTTTAAAGGGAAAGTACTGATCCTTTATGAAAGCAAAGGTTTAACCGTTGCTGGCCACGCTTTTTCTGGCACTTTTCTTTTTTTTTGCTAGAAAAATACTTAGAACCTCCAAACATTATATATACATATATATATATATATATATATAAAAAAATAAAAAATTATATATATATATATATATATATATATATATATATATATATATATATATATATATATATATATATAAAAATTATAATAATAAATAAATAAATAAAAAATTATATATATATATATATATATATATTTATATTTATATTTATATTTATATTTATATTTATATTATATTTATATTTATATTTATATTTATATTTATATATTTATATTTATATTTATATATATATATATATATATATTTATATATATATATATATATATATATATATATTTATATATATATATATATATATATAAATAATAAAAAACTAAATAAAAATAAAAAATAAATAAAAAATTATAAAAATATATATATATATATATATATATATATATATATATATATATATATATATATATATATATATATATATATATATAATTTTTTATTTATACATATTATATTATATTATATATATATATATAATGTTTGGAGGTTCTAAGTAATTTATTCTCTAGGGCCTCTGCTAAAAAAAAAATGTAAAAAATGAAAAATTATATATATATATATATAATTTTTCATTTCTTACATTTTTTTTTTAGCAGAGGCCCTAGAGAATAAATTATATATATATCTGTATATATAAAAATAAAAAATTATTTTTTGTTTGGCGGGGGTGGCAAGCAACCGAACCCCTCCCCTCACGGCAACTCAAACCCCCCAGCCCCCCAGCTGTCTGCTGTTCGGTCCACCACCACTTACCCCATCTAGGTGGCCGGCATCAGGCATTGGCGGGCATCCCAGGAGCAGCAGTTGGGATGGGGCATCCCAGGAGCAGCGGTGATCGGGCATCGGCCAATGGCTCTTCTCCTCCTCGCTTCCGCCGTGTGTCTCCTCCCCTCCTCCTAAACGTCCAATAGGATCGCCTGTCATTTCAGCCATCATCGGGTGATGGGCATCAGACCCGCTTCCCGATTGGCCGGGAGGAGGATCAGCGTTGCAACAGCTGGGGCAATGCTCCTAATCCCGAGCCCACCCAATTTTGAAGCCTATTAGAGCCTCTGGCTCTAATTAGGTGCTTAAAAAAATCATGGATGGGGGGGTGGCACCCATGCGCCCACAATGGATGGGCCGCCCCTGATATAATCCAATTTTTTGGTAAAATGTAAAAGATGATGTTACGCCGAGTAAATAGACACCAGACATGTCACGCTTTAACCACTTGCCGACCTCTGCACGCCGATATACGTTGGCACAATGGCAGCGGTGGGCAAATGGGCGCACCTGTATGTTCTCTTTAATTGGCAGGGCATACAGCGTGACCATGCCTGCGGCTCCCGGGGACTCGATGTCCGCCGGTGTCCCGCGATCGTGTCACGGAGCGGCAGAATGGGGAGATGTCTATGTAAACAAGGCATTTCCCTGTTCTGCCTTGTGACATGACAGGGATCACCGCTCCCTGTGATCGGGAGCAGAGATCGCTGTCATGTCCTAGGTAGCCCATCCCCCCAACAGTTAGAATCACTCCCTAGGACACACTTAACCCCTTCATCGCCCCCTAGTGCGTAACCCCTTCACTGCCAGTGTCATTTACACAAGTAATCAGTGTATTTTTATAGCACTGATCGCTGTATAAATGTCAATGGTCCCAAAATAGTGGCAAAAGTGTCCGATGTGTCCACCCTAATGTCAGAGTAGCGATAAAAAACACAGATCGCCGCCAATACTAATGAAAAAAAAAAATTAATAATACAAATGCCATAAATCTATCCCCTATTTTGTAGGCACTATAACTTTTGCGCAAACCAATCAATATACGCTTATTGCGATTTTATTTACCAAAAATATGTAGAAGAATACGTATCGGCCGAAACTGAGGAAAAAAATTAGGTTTTTTTATATATTTTTGGGGGGGATATTTATTATAGCAAAAAAGTAAAAAATAATTGCTTTTTTTTTCAAATTTGTCACTTTTTTTTTTGTTTATAGCGCAAAAAATAAAAAATGCAGAGGTGATCAAATACCACCGAAAGAAAGCTCTATTTGTGGGGAAAAAAGGATGTCAGTTTTGTTTGGGTACAACGTCGCACGGCCGCGCAATTGTCTGTTAAAGCAACGCAGTGCCGAATCGCAAAAAGTGCTCTGGTCAGGAAGGGGGTAAATCCTTCCGGGGCTGAAACGGTTAAAATTGCACACACATGTGGAACGGCGACAAACTACAATACTTACAAATCTCCATAGGTGACGCTTAAATTCTTTTTTTTTTTTTTTACAGGTTACATATTTAGAGTTCCAGAGGAGGTATAGTGCTAGAATTATTGCTCTCGCTCTAACGTTCGCGACGATACCTCACATGTGTGGTGCGAACACCGTTTACATATGTGTACGTGACTTATGTATGAGTTCCTTTCCACACTTGAGCTTTGGGGGGATGGGGGTGCTTTAAGAATATATATATATATATATGTATATATATATATATATATATATATATATATATATATATATATACATATATATATATATATATATACATATATACATATATATATATATATATATATATCTTTTACACTGCCTCCTTTCATTTTTTGTATCTCTCTCTTTCCTTGCAGAGAAAAAAAAGCGTGCATAAAAAAATAAAAAAAATAAAAAATAATAAAAGATAAAGAAAGAAAGAAAAAAATACTAAGATCAAGGTTTGATCTAGGTCAGTGCAGGGGTTAGTGTTTGGGTCAAGTAAAGGTCAAAGGTCAGGGTCAGTATATTTTGGACAGGATTTTTTTTTTTAGTTTGTTTTTAGTTATTGTCGTTGTTCTTTAGGTAGGATAAAAAAAAAAAAAGCAAAATGCGCATTATTGTTTGTGGGCTGTACTACGGGTACAAACAATAACTGACATACACATATGTGGTATCGCTGCGATCGTCAGGGGAAGGAGAATTTATTTTTGGTTGTTCTTTGGTGGTAGGTTATGGTAGTAACAAGAAATATACAGCTGAATAAAAAAAAATGATTTTTTTTTTTTTACTATTTTGGGACAGTTTTCCTTTGATAAAAAAAAAAAAAATCAGGAGATATTCATTACCATTTACCACCAAATGAAAGCACAGGTTGTCCTAGAAAAATGGCGGTATAATCCACCCGGACGCACAAAGTAGCTGTGTACGGATTTGTACGGTTTTACTAACACATGTCAAAGTTGTAAGATTGTGCTTGGACATTAAGATTTGTTTAAGGCCCCTTTCACACGAGGCGGGCTCCGTTTCTACGGAGCCCGCCTCGGTCCGCCGGCTCAGCGGGAGATCTGTCCGTTGATCTCCGCTGAGCCGGCGGATGACAGGTCCCTCTCTGCTCACTGAGCGGGGAGGGGCTTGTCAGGTGCCGCTGCCGCCTATGGAGGGATCGGACGAAAACGGACAGCGTGTCCGTTTTCGTCAGATCTCCCCCGATCCGATCCGCCAGCGACGGACCTGGACGTAGGGCCATCCGTCTGCTCTTCAGCAGATCGGACCGGGTCGGATGTCAGCGGACATGTCTCCGCTGACATCCGACGCTCCATAGACCAACATGGAGCGCCCGTTCAGGTCCGCCGTCAAAACTGACAGGCGGACCTGAACAGTCCGATCTTGTGAAAGGGGCCTTACTCTTAGGCGCGAAGGGGTTTAAAAAAAGGTATTTGTCAAAGTATGTGTGTCTTTATTTACTATTACATTTTTATTTTTATTTATTTTTTGTTGTGGGTAAGAGGCCCGTGTCCTCCTTGGTAAAGAACCCTCCCATGTCGGTGGCATTTGGTAGACATGTGCAGAACGGAAACATTTTAGTTTGTTTTGTTTCGGATAGATTTGTTATGTTACTTTACGTTTCGTTTCATTGATTTCGGAATTTGTTTAGTTTTATTTTGTTCAGTTTCGTTAAATTTTGTTAATTTTCGAATGAATTCAATTTTCAGAACAATTTAAATTCGGATCCGTCGAAAAATTTGGGTCTGGTATGGATTTTGGTATGGATTTTGGGAGCAACCCTACGCCAAAATAAAAAATAAAAAAGCATGCCCCCCCCCCCAATGCATACCAGACCTTTATCTAAGCATGCAGCTCGGCAGCCCAGGTAAGGGGGGAGGGGGCTTTCTCATCCGCCTGAACCATACTAGGCCACAACTCCTCAACATGAGGGGGTGCTTTGGGGCATGGGGGGCGGGGGGGCAAGGGCCTGCTCCCCGCAACCCTGGCCTGGATAAACAAGGAGGGCCCCAGATCCTACCCCCCCATGTAAATGTATATTGGGTACATAGCTCATTCATCTACTCATTCAAAACACAATAACAAGTCCTTATTAAAAAAACAAAAAATAAATGTCCCCGCCGACCCGAAAAAAAAAAAAAAATGCTCCACACTCAACGAAGGCTTCCGCCATCTGACAGCTTCAACGTCTGACAGTTCTTAAATAACTAAGGGGTGGGGTCACCTGATGATGTCACTGGGTGACCCCCTGCCCCCTTTGGTGATGGCATCAACCAGAGGCATGCTGGGTTGATGACATCACAAGGGGGCAAGGCCACCTAACAACGTCTATGGGTGGCCCCGCCCCTTAGTTATATAAGAACTGTCAGGCGGCGGAGCTGTCAGATGTCGGGAGCCTTCGCTGGGTGCGGAGCTCTTTTTTTTTCTCGGGTCGGTGGTAGTAGCGGGCATCGTGATTGATGTTGGATCTACTTCGGGCGACATCTATTTTTTTTTTTTTAAAAAGGACTTGTCAAAAACTGTTGTGTTTTTATTTAGGTTTTACGCTTTTTCGGTGAATGAGTAGGGGTACTGTGTAGGGGGGGCGGGACCCGGGGCTTCCAGATTCTAATAAGTCACACTCCCCTGCCCCCTGTACAACCAGCGGGCCAAGGTTGTGGGGAAGAGGCCCTTGTTCCCATCTACATGGGGACAAGGTACTATGGTGGGGGGCAAATGTAGAGGGCATGTGGCCTGGTAAGGTTCAGGAGGAGCCCCCCTTTCCTGGCCTGAATTATGAATGGATTTTGGGGGGACCGCACATCAGTTTTTTTTTCCAATTTTAGCGTGGGGTTCCCCCCAAAGGGCCTGGTATAGATTGGGTCTGGTATGGATTGGGGGGGGCCTCACGCTGTTATTTTTCTTTATTTTTCATTGCTGGCGTTCTTTTGTTTACATTTCAGCTGTCAGTGGGGAAGTCCGCTGACAGCTGATGAGTCTTCGGTTGTAAGGTTGCTTTCACACTGAAAGCGCCGGCCGCTAGCGCTAAAGTGCCGCTAGTTTTAGCTTTTGTGACGCTTTTCTGCCGCTAACGGGGCGCTTAAATCCCCAAAAAAGGATTAGAAACTCCCTTTTTGCGGCGCTTTCAAAGTGCTTTTAAGGCGCTTTGGAAGCGCTGCCCATTCATTCCAATGGGCAGGGCATTTTGGGAGTGCTAAATACATCGCTCCCAACCCGGCCCAAAGATGCTGCTTGCAGGAGTTTTCGGAATGTCCCACAAACACACCATCCGAGTGTAAAAAGACACACTGGAGTGAATGGGAGGCGGTTTTCAGGCACCTCCTAAGTTCTTACTTTGGAGGATAATAATAGAATCACTGGTTCCCACCACCCAACAGCCCCATGGTCCCTCTTCTCCTCTCTTCCTCTTCCCCCTCCCGCTCGGCATGCTGGGGGCTGCAGTCCTCTCAGGGGAATCATCCTGGGGCCTGCTGGTATCCGGGACTACATGTCCCATAATCCTCTAGCTGCTAGTTTCCCAGCCATTGGCCCTGAATGTAGCCAATAGGAGGGCATTGCCAGGTGAATGCTCGGCTCAAGGAGGAGAAGGAGGGGTGGAAATCCCCCTCAGCTGCGGCCTGTGTCACTCCCTTCACAGAGCCTGTCAGTTTTGGCGCCTGCTGACCTGTGTCAGCAACGGCTGATGGGGGGTTGGCATCAGCACAGCCTGCTCACTATTTTCTCAGAGGGGGCAATTGACCCATTGCCCCCCCCCCCCCAATCCGCCCCCTGCTTTCCAGGACTCTGCATTCACTACATCTGGTCTCCCCAGGACTCTGCATTCACTATATCTGCTCTCCCCAGGACTCTGCATTCACTATATCTGCTCTCCCCAGTACTCTGCATTCACTATATCTGATCTCCCCAGGACTCTACATTCACTATATCTGATCTCCCCAGGACTCTACATTCACTATATCTGATCTCCCCAGGACTCTGCATTCACTATATCTGATCTCCCCAGGACTCTGCATTCACTATATCTGATCTCTTCATGACTCTGCATTCACTATATCTGATCTCTTCATGACTCTGCATTCACTATATCTGATCTCCCACAGTACACAGAACATGGAAATGCAATTATTTTAGCAAATATAAACTACTAAATACTTTTCTCATCAGCAGTATATATTAGTCTCGTGACTTCTATTAGTGTCTGATGAAAGCTTATAGGAAGAGTTTTGACTGTCCTATGAGGCTGCATGACATCTGACCCTCTGTCTGGACAGTGCTGATTGGCTCTGTGCTGATCACATACACTCTCCGAAGAACAAAAAAAAAAAAAATCAGAGAAGACAGGATCAAACAGCCTTTTTACACAATGCGGAGAATAAACCCCTGAGTATAACAAGCATGATTTCCTGCATATACAGACTGATTTTACTGTTGTGGGTTTAGTAACACTTTAATTGAATCTCACAGCACCAACATATTGTCCAAAAAAAAAAATCATCCAGGCACAGTGATTATATTCAGCGATGACGTTTTTTTCTAAAATGTGTGAACAGTGACAATTAAGAAGATATGATAATGAGACAAACATCTGTGCGTTCCCTCTTATGTCAGTAATTGAAGAAATCACAATTGTCATCTACTGATATCCCCAAGGTCCTTTTTTTTCAACTTCAGGAAAATGAAAAAAAATGACGATTTAGAGCGGACAGAACTCCCGAAAATGTGTAATCCTGGCCGGACCCTGACCCGGACCCGGTTCTTTACACCGAGGGGGCAGGAAGAACTGCTCCATCACATGACCATTGCCTGTTCACATCAGTACTAGAGATGAAGAGCGGTCTATGACATTGTGCTGGGAAGCCATTGTCTGTGGAGAGGTGGATGCTTCTGTTGGCCATCACCCCACCGCTCCACCACCCCACCACCCAACCACCCCACCACCCCACCACCCCACCACCCCACCAGATCACCACTCCACCGCTCCACCACCCCACCACCCCACCACTCCATCACCCCACCAGACCACCACTTCACCACCCCACCAGACCACCACTTCACCACCCCACCACCCCACCACTTCACCACCCCACCACCCCACCACTTCACCACCCCACCGCTCCACCACCCCACCACCCCACCACTCCACCACTCCACCACCCCACCACTCCACCACCCCACCAGACCACCACTCTACCACCCCACCAGATCACCACTCCACCACTCCACCACCCCACCACTCCACCACCCCACCAGACCACCACTCCACCACTCCACCACCCCACCACTCCACCACCCCACCACCCCACCACCCCACCACCCCACCACTCCACCACCCCACCACTCCACCACTCCACCACCCCACCACTCCACCACTCCACCACCCCACCACCCCACCACCTCACCACTCCACCACCCCACCAGACCACCACCCCACCACCTCATCACTCCACCACCCCACCAGATCACCACTCCACCACCCCACTACTCCACTCCACCACCCCACCAGACCACCACTCCACCACCCCACTCCACCACTCCACCACCCCACCACCCCACCACTCCATCACCCCACCAGACCACCACTCCACCACTCCACCACCCCACCACTCCACCACCCCACCAGACCACCACTCTACCACCCCACCAGATCACCACTCCACCACCCTACTACTCCACCACCCCACCAGACCACCACTCCACCACCCCACCAGACCACCACCCTACCACCCCTCCACTCCACCACCCCACCAGACCACCACCCCACCACCTCACCACTCCACCACCCCACCACCCCACCACCTCACCACTCCACCACCCCACCACCTCACCACTCCACCACCCCAACACCCCACCAGATCACCACTCCACCACCCCACTACTCCACTCCACCACCCCACCACCCCACCACTCCATCACCCCACCAGACCACCACTCCACCACTCCACCACCCCACCACTCCACCACCCCACCAGACCACCACTCTACCACCCCACCAGATCACCACTCCACCACCCCACTACTCCACCACCCCACCAGACCACCACTCCACCACCCCACCACTCCATCACCCCACCAGACCACCACTCCACCACCCCACCACTCCACCACCCCACCAGACCACCACTCTACCACCCCACCAGATCACCACTCCACCACCCTACTACTCCACCACCCCACCAGACCACCACTTCACCACCCCACCACCCCACCACTCCACCACCCCACCAGACCACCACTCTACCACCCCACCAGATCACCACTCCACCACTCCACCACCCCACCACTCCACCACCCCACCAGACCACCACTCCACCACTCTACCACCCCACCACTCCACCACCCCACCACCCCACCACCCCACCACCCCACCACTCCACCACCCCACCACTCCACCACTCCACCACCCCACCACTCCACCACTCCACCACCCCACCACCCCACCACCTCACCACTCCACCACCCCACCAGACCACCACCCCACCACCTCACCACTCCACCACCCCACCAGATCACCACTCCACCACCCCACTACTCCACTCCACCACCCCACCAGACCACCACTCCACCACCCCACTCCACCACTCCACCACCCCACCACCCCACCACTCCATCACCCCACCAGACCACCACTCCACCACTCCACCACCCCACCACTCCACCACCCCACCAGACCACCACTCTACCACCCCACCAGATCACCACTCCACCACCCTACTACTCCACCACCCCACCAGACCACCACTCCACCACCCCACCAGACCACCACCCTACCACCCCTCCACTCCACCACCCCACCAGACCACCACCCCACCACCTCACCACTCCACCACCCCACCACCCCACCACCTCACCACTCCACCACCCCACCACCCCACCACCTCACCACTCCACCACCCCAACACCCCACCAGATCACCACTCCACCACCCCACTACTCCACTCCACCACCCCACCACCCCACCACTCCATCACCCCACCAGACCACCACTCCACCACTCCACCACCCCACCACTCCACCACCCCACCAGACCACCACTCTACCACCCCACCAGATCACCACTCCACCACCCCACTACTCCACCACCCCACCAGACCACCACTCCACCACCCCACCACTCCATCACCCCACCAGACCACCACTCCACCACCCCACCACTCCACCACCCCACCAGACCACCACTCTACCACCCCACCAGATCACCACTCCACCACCCTACTACTCCACCACCCCACCAGACCATCACTTCACCACCCCACCACCCCAACACTCCACCACCCCACCAGACCACCACTCCACCAGACCACCACACCACCACCCCACCACTTTATCACCCCACCACCCCACCACCCCATCACTTCACCACCCCACCACTCCACCACCCTACCACTCCATCACCCCACCAGACCACCACTCCACCACCCCACCACTCCACCACCCCACCAGACCACCACTCCACCACCAGACCACCACTCCACCACCCCACCAGACCACCACTCCACCACCCCACCACCCCAACACTCCACCACCCCACCATACCACCACTCCACCACCCCATGACCCCATCAGACCACCACCCCACCACCTCACCAGACCACCACCCCACCACTCCGCCACCCCACCACCCCACCAGACCACTACTCCACTGCTCCACTATTTTTATTTATTTATTTTTTTCAAAGGAAGCAAAACACGTAAAGGGACATTACTTAAATAAGGATGACATACATAGTAATAAATAAATAAATGAAACTACCTTAAACTTACCCCCCCCCTCAATCTGTTCTTGTGCCCAAAAATAGCCTTATTCATTTTAAGGGGTTGTTTTTTTTTTATAGAAAGAAAACCATTTAAAGTGTCATTACTCATAAAAGCGTGAAATGCATAAAAAAAAAATAACTAAACTAGACTGCCCTGTTCTTGTGCCCAGAAAAAAAATGATTAGCTTTATTACTTCTACATTTCTCTTTCATGGGAAGTAAAAAAGTTGAAGTGACATTACTCAAATAAGGATGAATTACATAACAAAACAAAAAAAAAAGAAAGAAAGAAAAAAAAAAACAACTTTAATTAAATTAACTAAACTACCCCAGACTAAAAAAAAAGAGAAAAAAATGATGGAGAATGAAAACATTATCCCTCGATCAGCGTTCTGTATCTGTGCTTTTTATTCAGTAGCTGACAAATACCATAAAGTAGATGGAGGAAATAATTGCTGGCACTTGTTACATTTCTTTTTGTAGCAGAAGGAGAAGAGCATATGAGATCTCACTATCATGTCTTATCAGCCGACAAATCTCTTCTAATTATCACCTTTGATAAAACACATTAATACCCTTTCAAAGTTTTATTTTTATCCTCTGAGAGTCTAATAGTCGCTGAAGCCCGAGGTATAATGATGTGCCGGTTGGGAATCCAAGGGAATGACGCCTTTCTAGTCAACCAATGAAAGTTTGGAAACCAGACGTCCTACGGAGAGATTATAAATGGAGAGACTTCCAAGAAGCTGATCCCTTAAATTTGAGAAATTTTGGGGGCAATCAGTTCACCACACCCAACCTCGCCCCCCCCCCATGACATTGATAACCCATAGATTGTTCCCCTAGCACATTCGGCCATTATTCCTGTGCTGCTCCTTAGGGGTCACCATATAACCCTAGCAGTGTATTTCACTCTATGCAGTAATGTGAGCCCACCACTTCACCCACCACTTGGCAATAGGTGTCTTGTTGGGGTTGGAATCTCTTCACATTGCTTCCTTCATACACGAGTACTACTATGGCTGACTTTGATATACACTGTATATACCTTTTTTCCTGTGTTGGTGCTCAGATCCCCTCATATCTGCTCTTCCCGGGATGTGGCTAAAATATGACTATTGAGTCCTCTGATACATGGAATTCCAAAGACCTCCATCAACCACCTGTTAGGATGTCTACATATTCACCTGCCTGCGGGTGGTGGTCACCATTGCCTGGTTCCAGTGCTCTCTCCTTCCAGCAGCAGCCAGGCAATGGTACACAGAACTGCTCCTGGATTCAGCTAGCTCCCCAGGTTCAGAGTAATAGAACATGGCCTCATTCCTATCCTTTCCAGCCACCTGCGACTGCCTGCTCATGCCTTGTACCTTTCATGTTCTGCTGGGCACACACCTCGCCTGCTCCAGGATTGCTTCCTGGTGCAAGAGTCCCTTCATTTAAGCATCATCAACCAGTGCCTCATTGATAAAATTTTCCCACTGGTTTTCCTACTGTCTGTTGCCTGCCCTGACCATTGCTAGTGCTCCTGTCTGCTGCCTGCCCAGACCTTTTCATGGATACTTCTCCTGTCTGCTGCCTTTCCTTACCTATGCTACATCCACGGATTATGCCAGCTGTCATTCCTGGCTTCTACAAAGTGGCTTCCACACTCCTTCTGCCTGTTGCCTGCCTGACCTTTACTAGTCTTAAGGGATATCTCCCCGGCCTGCTGTCTGCCCTGACCTTTGCTAGGTTTAATGGATACATCAAATCAAAAAAATTGGGAAAAGAAACGGGAAAGGGAGAAGTAGTTTAAATGGAGGACCAAACCATGGTATTCATATGCCATATAGACTTTATTAGAGCAAAAAATATATAAAGATAGAAAAAATACCCTCTAAGCACTATAAAATAGTGTTTAAAAATATGTTAAAGAGACAACGTCATCACTCTAAAATATTGGACAGCCAGGACATAGCTGTAAACATGCAGAAACCGCATAATACATGAATCACGTATATTTCCATGTATCAGAGCCACGATGGTCTATAAATGGATTTTATCATGAACACAGAGCCACACTTGTCCCTTTTCGGGCTAGTTGTATGCTACATGTGTCGAGGATTTTGCACAGATGGCAACCAATTGAAGGACTGATTATCCAGGGCTTCCTGATACCTGAGGAAATAGTACACCGCTAAATTTGATCAGTGACATGAGACTGCGGCTAAATACCAATTAGTTGTATAAAGGTTATTAAAAGAAGCCCTTAGGTATTAGCGCAGATAGCTCAGCAACTGTATTGCATGAAATGGGGATCCCGTTTAGAAAAATCCAGTTAAATTAAGTGTCATGGCTGTAAAATCAAGTTGTGAAAAATGTCCTCCTAAGAATTGTGTTGAAATGGCCAATAGACACATACATAGATTAAACTAGTCCCAGTGACCCAGATTGAGTGGATTAATGGATACAGCTCCTGTCTGCCTGTTGCCTACTCTGATCTTTGCTAATCTTAATGGATACTTCTCCTGCCTACTGCCTGCCCTGACCTTTAGTAGTCTTGGTGAACGCTTCTACTGCCTGCTGCCTGCCCTGACTTTTGCTAGTCTTCATGGATACTTTTCCTGAATACTGCCTGCCCTGACCTTTGCTTATCTTCATGGCTACTTCTCCTGCCTGCCCTGATCTTTGCTTGTCTTAATGGATTCTTCTCCTGTCAGCTGCCTGCCCTGGCCTTTGCTAATCTTAATAGATACTTCTCCTGCCTGCTGCCTGCCCTGACCTTTGCTAGTCTTAATAAATGCTTCCGCTGCCTACCTTGACCTTTTCTCATCTTCATGGATACTTCTCCTGTCTGCTCCCTGTTTTGACACTTGCTGGTCTTAATGGATACTGCTTGCTGCCTGCCCCAACCTTTGCTAGTCTTCATGGATACTTCTCCTGCCTGCTGCCTGCCCTGACCTTTGCTCGTTTTCATGGATACTTCTCCTGCCTGCTGCCTGCCCTGACCTTTGCTAGTCTTCATGGATGCTTCTCTTGCCTGCTGCCTGCACTGCCCTGCCCTTTGCTAGTCTTTGTGGATACTTCTTTTGCTTGCTGCCTGCCCTGAACTTTGCTTAGGTTAAATGGACATGTCTCCTGTCTGCTGCCTGCCCTTACTTATGCTACATCCACAGATTATGCCTGCTGTCAGTCTTGACTTCTCCAAAGTGGCTTCCATCTTGTTTTTCCCATTGCTGTATGGTCCATCTACTGCCTTCCACCTTGAGTCTGCCATTCGACAGAATACATAATGTTATGTTATGTATTAATTCTTGAGGGCAACCTGGTTCCTTTTTTTTTTTTGTGTATTTAGAGTAGTTATTTACATTTTTTGTTCTTTTTTCCTTTCTTTTCTGTGTCTACGATCATTATCTACATGCTCCAACACAGTGACTAATCTGTCATAGACAACTGACAATCTCTAATCGTAATCAGAAGCTGGTGGGGCAGGCTTCCAAACAGAGGCATATGCCCCGGTGCAAGAAACCATGAAGGGCCCCCTGGACACCGACCGGGGCCCTTCCCACTGATCCGGGGCCCTTTACTCCCATCGTGGGACCCTTTATTACAGTCCCGTAGTGGGCCACCTTCCTACTGTCTTGGTGTCCCCCTACAGTAGAGGAACGCCAGAGCCCAGTCGCAAGTGCAACCTTTGCGACCCTGGTGTTCCGCCACAGGTGTCAATAGTTTTTCTCTTTTAATTGTTTTCATTTTTTTTTTCTTTTACAATTCTATTTTTTATTATTGTTTACATAATTTTTTAGGACACCTATTGGGGTGCTTTGGTGAAATATTGGTGTTCTAAACTGATGCCTTTCTTTTAAGACAGAGAAAAGGAATGAGGACAGATACATCATTCCCTTTCTCTGCAGCCTCAGCAGCACAGAATGAATGAACAGGAATATCTCTGTACAGAGGCTTCCCATTCAGTCATAAACTGAAGCCTAGGAAACACAGTTTACTATGCCTTAGTGTTATGAATTAAAAAAAAAAATAATTCTTGATAGACATGTGCACTGCCAAAAAATGTGTTTGTTTTCGTTTCATTCGTTTTTGGGTTTGTTTTTTTTTTCGTTTTTCGGGTCATTCGTAAATTTGTAAATTCGAAAATTCAAAAATTCGAAAAATCCGAAAATATGAAAGAAAATCCAAAAATCCGAAAGAATAACTAACTAACTAATAATAACTAACTATTAAATTATAGGTATTGGAATTTCCTTTTAAATTTGGCTGTTAGTGAACGCAACAAATATGAATTTATCAGAGGTTACGAATGATCTGAAATAATGAATGCCATATCTAAAGGAATGAATGGGGGGTAAGTACAGCGCTGCACCAATAATAATAGGGAGTGGTTACACAATAAGCAGCTGACACTCCTCTTAGACAAAGGAAAAAAAGAAATAAAAAAGTCTATAAAGTGTAGCGCTATATGTGTAAATAATAAAAATGAAAAAACTTGGTGAACTAAGCCCAAACCATTCCTGGAGGGCCCACAAAAGGAATTAAAAAATATGATTCAAAGTTACTTATAAATGACTAAACACAATCAGAAAAATACTGAGTGCCACACACTGTCATATAAATTGATACTAATAAACCAGTGAAAAAACAATGTGACAAATAATATCAAAGTTATTTGATGAAGGCTCGTTAGCCGAAACATGTTGGGTGGACTCCCTACGATCACCGCGATTGATATACAGTTTGAGCTTATTCTGATCTCCTAATATGTGAGTGTTCCTTTTTATTGTCTTAATAAATTTATGTTTTTAAACGATATCATGCCATGTGAGCTTTATTTCTCCCATGGCATGTAAATATATCCGGTTGGCCTGTTGATAAGTCTGGACGGCTGAAGCTGTGACGGGATCTCTATCCCCCCCCCCCCCCCCCCATTTGAAGTTGAGGACACCTGAGGATCCATCTTGCCAGTCTTGGTGGCTAAACAAGCTTTCTGAGACTTGTAAGACGTATGTCTTCTCAAGTCACCTGATTCCGGTAAGCTGATGCTCTGATGCTCCGGTGGTGGTCCCGACACTCATTTAGACGTCTTATTTATCTGGTGTTTTATTTATCCACGTGGCAGAAGTTTTCCATCGTTGTTTTCATCATCCAACCTTCAGAGACTTTTGGTGGCGGGTGTTGAATTTCATTAAGATCATAAATCTCAACATTTAGGGACACTTTTTTATTTCTTCACTTTGATATTATTTGTCACATTGTTTTTTCACTGGTTTATTAGTATCAATTTATATGACAGTGTGTGGCACTCAGTATTTTTCTGATTGTGTTTAGTCATTTATATGTAACTTTGAATCATATTTTTTAATTCCTTTTGTGGGCCCTCCAGGAATGGTTTGGGCTTAGTTCACCAAGTTTTTTCATTTTTATTATTTACACATATAGCGCTACACTTTATACACTTTTTCATATCTAAAGGAATGGAATGTAACAAATTATTAATAAATAATAATAAAAAGTTATTATTATTATTGTTTTTTATTATTAGAATAGAAAAAACATATATATATATTTGAGCTGCTCGTGCAGGGGGTTTATATAATGGGTTTATAAATGGAAAGATTCCCTCATGGGGTTTTAGCAGCCAAAAAATTCAGAGGTCATAGATTAAAAGTTCTTTATTGTATTGAAAAGGCAATTTAGCAATTACATAAGAGTTGTAAAAAACTGAGCTCTGGCATTTACATGAAAATGGCAAAACTATCAATTATAATGGAACTAAATATTGTATGAAATCCTAATAAAATTTGCGATTTACTGCAAAAGTGGTCTTCCACATAAAATGCCTATGCGTTTCGACCCTTCTAATTGTGACTTCTTCAAGGGGGATATTTTATTCTATACACGGAGAAAAATAAATATTTTTCATTTAATAATCATTTTATATTTTACCATTGTATCTAACCACACACAACGCTGTATATTTACTAATCATGATGATGGAAGAGAAAAAGAAATGTCCTATAGCCAGAATTTTCTTTAAAAGCGAGTTTCAGCAATCCCGAGACCATTTGTGTGTCGTCTCCGCCTCCCGCAGCATGGACCCCGCCCTCAAGGATCTTACAAGAGACCATTAGTATGGACCCCCAAAGGAGACGAGGAGGGGAACAAGCAAGCACCTGTATTTTATTATGACAAACTTACTATTTTTACATAGAATTCAAGAAAAGGGGTATATTTAAGTCTTTTAAAGATGTTGCCACAATAGACAGCCACTAATCAGATATTTGAATCATTAATTATCATTTTCATTGTAAAAAGTTTGATTGTGTATCCATACCAACAAAGGTGACCCCCATGGGTGCCATTGTGGATTTACGTGCAAAAGTAATTATGAATATAATCAAAGATTAAATGGAATTAAATGTAAATGTGGTGAGAAAGACCCAATGATGTGAATGTGATAACAAAATCACAAAGTGAGATAATGCAATATAGTGTACTATATTATTAGGGTGAATGTGGGAATTTTGAAATAAAATAAATTGATGGTAAGGCTCAAAGGAATGGATGAAGTGGTGAAATGTATTATTATTATTATATTTTATTGTTATTCATTGTTATTTATTTGTTACGTTTTATCTGTTATTTTGGATAATTGGTAACTTCGGATAAATTCGTATTCGTTACGTTCACAAACAGCCAAATTTGAAAGGAAATTCCAATACCTATAATTTAATAGTTAGTAATAGTTAAGTTATTATTAGTTAGTTATTCCTTCAAATTTTCGGATTTTCGAACTTCCAAATTTTCGAATTTACCAATATTTGAATTTACGAATATTCGGTAAAATTCGTTAAATGGGTTGTTCATTCATTCGGATATTTCTGACTTAACGAATTTGTCAAAATTCATTAAAAAACAGATTCGGTACGAAACTAATTGCACCCGTCTAATCACTGACTCTATTCATTAAGACAAGGAAGGGGTCGGTGAATGACACATTTACCAGCCCCTTCCCCGCTCTCCATCCTGACAGATCCCCTGCAGCAGCCAGCAAGAGGTGTGGGAGGGGAAAACCCGGCAGCGATGCGAGGAGTGGGGGGGTGGGGCCAGGGAAGGACATAGGGGCCTGGGGCAGTAGGAAAGGGATAGGGAAGCAGCCTGCAGCCCCTGAACGTCTGCGGGAGGGAGAGAAGAAGCCGCTACATAGAGGGATCGGTTCCTTTACATGCCGCCACCCCACATCGCCCTCCTATCTAGGCGTACAGGGGGCCACACGGGCCCCCAGGAGAATGGGGCTGGGTCGCAATGGTGACCTCTCCGACCCCTGTATGTACGCCCCCTGCTCCCAATCATGTGACGACTGTGACAGACAATCACAATGGTGACAGGCCTTAAAACCCACCTAAAGGGATACCTGGGGGGGCTTAACAGATTGGCTCTGGTCAATGTTTCAATCAGAGAAAGACAACCATGAGGCAGGCTGCTTTTGTCTTGCTGTCTCTTTGGTTTACCCATAGTGCTTTAGGAGTCTTTTGTTATGTATAAAATGTATATTTGTAAAAACAAAGATTGGGGATATAAAAAAATAGCAAATTGAAAACTAAAAAAAAAAAAAAAAAACCACACAAAATAAATAAATAGAGAATTAAAATGAACAGAAAATCTGTTTATTTTTTTCCTTTTTCCTTTTCAGTCACCAACGTCTTTTTTCCTTTCCAGTTGGCAGTGACACGGGCGGGTTAAACTTTGTGTGAGGAAATTTAATGTTTGATCTGAAAATTATTAATTACAATTAACAACGCTTTGCACATTCACCTTGCGAAGCTAATTACACAGCACATTCATTTTAATTTTTTTTTTTTCTTCTTTTTAATGTATCCATTTCAGATGTTCAGCGAGCGAAGTGATTCTCAGTAACAGATTGGAAGACAAAGGCAGTCGGAATTCAGTTGGTGTTACCAGGACACCTGCTTAATACACATCGAGGGCACAAATGGATTTTAAACAATAAATAAGAAACACAATTTAGATGATTCTCTTTTTTTTTTTTCGGCTTTACGCTGCGACCTTCGTAAATTGAAATGTCTGCGGCTTCCGATGTAACTCCGAAGAGGAGAAAGTTCAGACGCCGCGCTCTCAAAGCGGAAAATGAAATTATTCCGAATGCCGGAGATGCCGGGCGTAATTAGATTTTCACTCAGCTAAAACAAATGATATGAAATAATGGGCACTTCTTAGATAAATACCTGCTGGAAGAGGGTTTTATTTTGCCGCTTTTACTGGGAATTGTTGACGCTCTGGAAACACATAAAACCCAAGGACAATAATATTAGGTTTAGCGGAGCGGCGTGTCCGAACACTTAGCTCTGAGTCTAAATGGAAAACCGTTGTCTATTTTTTTCCTCACTAATCTGATTTCACAATTATTGTTTTGAAACTTTTATTTCATTTACTGGATACAAAGTATCGGCCACAGGAGGAGACAGGCTGAAAAGTAGCAAAGGTTTAAAAGGCAACTTTTGTTAAAAAAAAACAAAATATCCCCTCTGGGTGATCTATGTACACTGTATTACCAAAAGTATTGGGACGCCTGCCTTGACACGCTCATGAACTTTAATGGCATCCCAGTCTTATACCCTGTGCACACGGTCGGATTTTCCAAAGGAAAAAGTGCGATCGGACGTGTGTGTGCTCCATCGGACGTTTTCCGACACACAAAGTTTGAGAGCAGGCTATAAAATATTTCCGACAACAAAATCCGATCGGTTAAATTTAACCGATCGTGTGTACACAAATCCGACGCACAAAGTGCCACGCATGCTCAGAATAAATTAATAGACGAAAGCTATTGGCTACTGCCCCCGTTCTAGACCCGACTTACGTGTTTTACGTCACCGCGTTCAGAACGATCGGATTTTCCGACAACTTTGTGTGACCGTGTGTATGCAAGACAAGTTTGAGCCAACATCCATTGGAAAAAATGGATTTTGTTGTCGGAATGTCCAATCAATGTCCAATTGTGTGTACAGGGCATTAGTCCGTAGGGTTCAATATTGAGTTGGCTCCGCCCTTTGCAGCTATAACAGCTTCAACTCTTCTGGGAAGGCCGTCCACAAGGTTTAGGAGTGTGTCTATGGAAATCTTTGATCATTCTTCCAGAAGAGCATTTGTGAGGTCCGGGACTTATGTTGGATGAGAAGGCAGTCTCCACTCAAATCCATCCCAAAGGTGTTCTATCGGCTTGAGGTCAGGACTCTGTGCAAGCCAGTCAGGTTCCTCCACCCCAAACTCGCTCATCCATGTCTTTATGGACCTTGCTTTGTGCACTGGTGCGCAGTCATGTTGGAACAGGAAGGGGCCGTCCCCAAACTGTTCCCACAAAGTTGGGAGCATGAAATTGTCCAAAATGTCTTGATATGCTGACGCCTTCAGAGATCCCCTCACCAAAACTAAGGGGCCAAGCACAACCCCTGAAAAACAACCCCCACACCATAATCCCCCCTCCACCAAATGATTTGGACCAGTGCACAAAGCAAGGTCCATAAAGACATGGATGAGCACGTTTGGGGTGGAGGAACTTGACTGGCCTGCACAGAGTCCTGGACTCAACCCGATAGAATACCTTTGGGATGGATTAGAGTGGAGACTGCAAGCCAGGCCTTCTCATCCAACATCAGTGCCTGATCTCACAAATGCACTTCTGGAAGAATGGTCAAACATTCCCATAGACACACTCAAAGGTGTTCTATCGGGTTGAGGTCAGGAATCTGTGCAGGCCAGTCAAGTTCCTCCATCCCAAACTCGCTCATCCATGTCTTTATGGACCTTGCTTTGTACACTGGTGCGCAGTCATGTTGGAAGAGGAAGGGGCCATCCCCAAACTGTCCCCACAAAGTTGGGACCATGAAATTGTTCAAAATGTCTTGGTATGCTGACGCCTTAAGAGTTCCCTTCACTGGAACTAAGGGGCCAAGCCCAACCCCTGAAAAACAACCCCCACAGCATAATCCCCCCTCCACCAAATGATTTGGACCAGAACACAAAGCAAGGTCCATAAAGACATGGATGAGCGAGTTTGTCGTGGAGGAACTTGACTGGCCTGCACAAAGTCCTGACCTCAAACTGATAGAACACATTTGGGATGAATTAGAGCAGAGACTGTGAGCCAGGACTTCCTGTCAACCTCAGTGCCTGACCTCACAAATGGGCTTCTGGAAGAATGAGGGACCAATGTATTGGGCCATGTATTGTAAAATCCTGGATGAGAAACTTCTTCCCGCATCCAAAACACTAAAGATGGGTTGTGGATGGGTCTTCCAGTATAATAATGACCCAAAACCTACCACCAAGCCAACAAAGCTGTGGCTCAAGAGGAAGCACATTAAGGCCATGGAGTGGCCCAGTTAGTCTCCAGACCTTAATTGGGTTACAGTCGTCCTGTACCTTTAGCAGAGAAACGGCCCCAAAGCATCATGTTTCCACCTCCGTGTATCTCTGTAGGGATGGTGTGTGACTGTAGGGATGATGTGTGACTGTAGGGATGGTGTTCTTAGGGTCATAGTCAGCATTTTTCTTCCTCCAAACACGGCAAGTCGAGTTAATGCCAAAGAGCTCAATTTTGGTCTCATCTGACCACAGAACTTTCTTCCAGTCCTTCTCTGAATCATTTTAGATGTTCATTGACAAACTTCAGACGGGCCTGTACATGTGTCTTCTTGAAGAGGGGAACCTTACGGGCGCTGCAGGATTGCAATCCATGGCGGCGTATTGTGTTACCAATGGTTTGTTTGGTGACTGTGGTCCCAACTGCCTTGAGATCATTCACAAGCTCCTCCCGTCTAGTTCTGGGCTGATCCCTCACTTTTCTCATGGCCATCCTCACCCCATGAGGAGAAACCTTGCATGGAGCTCCAGCCTGAGGGCGAGTGATGGTTATTTTGTATTTCTTCCATAATTGTTGCAACAGTTGTCTCCTCCTCACCAAGCTTCTTGCTGATGGTCTTGTAGCCCATTCCAGCCTTGTGCAGGTCTACAATCTCTGAGGTCCTTAGACAGCTCTTTGGTCTTGTCCATGATGGTGAGGATTGAATGGAAGAAAGAGATTCAGTGCTACCCATTTGTGCCCATCAGTGCCAGTTGTCAGTGCCCATCAGTACCCATCAGTGCTGCCTATTAGTGCCCATTAATGCCACCTATTAGAGCTCATCAGTGCCGCCTATCAGTGCCGATCAGTGCTACATATTAGTGCCTGCTCATCAGTGCCTCCTCATCAGTGTCCATCAGTGCCGCCTATTAGTGTAGCCTCATCAGTGCCGCCTATAAGTGCCCATCAGTGCTGCATATAAGTGCCTCCTCATCAGTGCCCATCAGTGCCCGTCAGTGAAGGGGAAAAATTACTTATTTAGAAAATGTTATAACAGAAACTAACTTACTTTTTTTTCTTTTTTCAAAATTTTTGGTCTTTTTTCATTTGTTAAGCAAAAAATAACCCCAGTGGTGATTAAATACCACCAAAAGAAAGCTCTGTCTGTCTCAAAAAAAATTATACAAAATGTAGTTTGTGTACAGTGTAGCATGACCGCGCAATTGTCATTCAAAGCGCAACAGCGCTGAAAGCTGAAAATAGTCCTGGGCAGGAAGGGGGTGACAGTTTCCGGTATTAAAGGGTTTAAGGATTTTTGTCATCAAAAGAAAAAAAGTGTGTTTGAAGCTAACAGCACAACCTCGGAGTACGGCATGTAAACCATTGAAAAAAAAAAAAAAAAGAAAGTGGTAGTCCCAACAATTAATCACAGCGATTTTATTGTCCCGCACCGGCTGTCTCTAAAATCCCGTCTGGTAAGACTGGAATCCATTTTATTGCTGCTGTAAAAAAAAAAAAAAAGGAACACAAATTTTTCTAAGGTCACGACGCCTATGAATAATAGATAATATTTTTTTATTTTATTTTATTTTGCTGCCATAAATTGGAGCAAAAACATTTATGGCTCTGGCATTTCAGCGCAGTAAACGCGAATTTGCTGACCTCGCCCGATTCCGCTTTAATTGTTTTAGTAAAAATTTCAGAAATTATAGACGATGAGCAACACAAAGAGAAAGCAGAGAGTTCCAGAATTTATTTATGGGAAGGAGTTCTGCTGTTTTGCTCTTTTCAAACTAAATTGAAAACTCCTTTGTAGATGATTTTGTGAGACCGAGGAGAGAAAACATGGAAAAGTGATGGTGGAAAAAAGACCAAGTGGTCCATCGAGCCTGTCCTGTGTCCTGTCATGTGATTGTTTTTTGTGTTTTTTATAATTTGTACATGTTTTTGTAATTTTTTATTTTTTTTGTTAACTTTTCTGTTTTGAGTACAGATCTACACTCACCGGCCACTTTATTAGGTCCACCTTGCCAGTAGCGGGTTGGACCCCCATTATTAGATCCCCCTTGCTAGTAACAGGTTGGACCCCCTTTTGCCTTCATTCTTGATGACATAGGTACAACGAGGTGTTGGAAACGTTCCTCAGAGATTTTCCTCCATAGTGACATGATGACATCACACAGTTGCTGCAGATTTGTCGGCTGCACATCCATGATGCCAATCTCCTGTTCCACCACATCCCAAAGGTGCACTATTGGATGAGATCTGGTGAGTGTGGAGGACATTGGAGTACAGAGACCTCATTGTCCAGTGGTGAGATGATTGGAGCTTTGTGACATGGTGCATTATCCTGCTGGAAGGAGCCATCAGAAGATGGGGACACTGTAGTCATAAAGGGATGGACATGGTCAGCAACAATACTCAGGTACCCCATCCCCCACACCATTACACCCCCACCACCAGCCTGAACCGGTGATACCCCATCCCCCACACCATCACACCTCCACCACCAGCCTGAACCGGTGATATCCCATCCCCCACACCATTACACCCCCACCACCAGCCTGAACCGGTGATATCCCATCCCCCACACCATTACACCCCCACCACCAGCCTGAACCAGTGATATCCCATCCCCCACACCATTACACCCCCACCACCTGCCTGAACCAGTGATATCCCATCCCCCACACCATTACACCCCCACCACCAGCCTGAACCAGTGATATCCCATCCCCCACACCATTACACCCCCACCACCTGCCTGAACCGGTGATATCCCATCCCCCACACCATTACACCCCCACCACCAGCCTGAATGGTGATATCCCATCCCCCACACCATTACACCCCCACCACCAGCCTGAACCGGTGATATCCCATCCCCCACACCATTACACCCCCACCACCAGCCTGAACCGGTGATATCCCATCCCCCACACCATTACACCCCCACCACCATCCTGAACTGGTGATATCCCATCTCCCACACCATTACACCCCCACCACCAGCCTGAACCAGTGATATCCCATCCCCCACACCATTACACCCACCACCACCAGCCTGAACCGGTGATACCCCATCCCCCACACCATTACACCCCCACCACCAGCCTGAACCAGTGATATCCCATCCCCCACACCATTACACCACCACCACCAGCCTGAACCGGTGATACCCCATCCCCCACACCATTACACCCCCACCACCAGCCTGAACTGGTGATATCCCATCCCCCACACCATTACACCCCCACCATCAGCCTGAACCGGTGATATCCCATCCCCCACACCATTACACCCCCACCACCAGCCTGAACCGGTGATATCCCATCCCCCCCACCATTACACCCCCACCACCATCCTGAACTGGTGATATCCCATCTCCCACACCATTACACCCCCACCACCAGCCTGAACCAGTGATATCCCATCCCCCACACCATTACACCCCACCACCAGCCTGAACCGGTGATACCCCATCCCCCACACCATTACACCCCCACCACCAGCCTGAACCGGTGATACAAGGCAGGATGGATCCATGCGCCAAATTCTGACCCCACCATCTGAATGTCAGAGCTGAAATCCAGACTCATCAGACCAGGCAACGTTTTTCCAATCTTCTATTGTCCAATGTTGGAGATCCTGTGCCAATTGTAGCCTCAGTTTCCTGTTCTTAGCTGACAGGAGTGGCACCCGATGTAGTCTTCTGTTGCTGTAGCCCATCTGCTCCAAGGTTGGATGTGTTATGTGTTCAGAGATGGTATTCTGCATACCTTGGGTATAACGAGTGGTTATTGGAGTTACTGTTGTCTTTCTATCATCTGGAACCAGTCTGCCCATTCTCCTCTGACATCAACAAGACATTTTCCTCCACACAACTGCCGCTCACCAGATATTTTCTCTTTTTTCCCACCATTCTCTGTAATCCCGAGAGATGGTTGTGTGTGAAAATCCCAGAAATACTCAGACTGGCCCGTCTGCCACCAACAACCATCCCACGGTCAAAGTCACCGAGATCCCCTTTCTTCCCCATTCTGATGCTCGGTTTGAACTTCAGTAAGTCGTCTTCACCACGTCTAGAAGCCTAAATGCTTTGAGTTTCTGTGGTGCCTACTGCAGCTTCTAGAGAGACCCCACAGGTATGATATATATATATAACTTTATATATACATTGAGTTACATTGATTGGACTACTGTAACTAAGTACGAATACCTAAACGTCAGCTTTATCAAAATGAATCAAGAGGTTAAAATAAAAGTGGCTCAGCATTCTCTGGGTTAAAAGTACTAAAGAGCAAATGGTTGTTCACTGAACAATTAAAAAGTTAGTGAACCCCGTTGGAGACTGTGGTGTAATGGGTGGCACTGATAGGCTGCACTGCACTGATGAGGTGGTGCTGATGGGCACTGAGAGGTGGCACTGATATGGTAGCACTGATGAGCACTGATAGGTGACACTGATGAGATGGCACTAATAGGTGGCACTGTTGAGCACTGATGAGGTGGCACTGATAGGCGGCACTGGTGGACACTGCCAGGTGGCACTGATGAGCACTGATAGGCAGCACTGATAAGCACTGATGAGGTGGCAGTAATAGACGGCACTGCCCGTCCACTCAGCGATGGTAAGGAAAGGGCGCCTGATTGAGCCCACAACGTCAATGCCAGCTGACAAACTGGGAAGATGATGTCGGAGGTGGGCGGGCCATGAGAGTAAGCCATTGCCATCACAGCCCCCCTGGCCAGAGGAAGGCACCGGTTTGCACAAAGGGGCATGTGTCCCGCTCCAGCAGGCCACAAAGCCATGGTCTCAATTATTGGCCAGCCTGACCCGTAGGGGGGGCACATGGGAGGAATCCAGACTGCTGCTGCAGTGTAGCCCAGGAGCCAGGACACAATTTCCAGTCGCCATTGCCACCTGGCGTCTAGGTTTTGTCGAGCCCTGTAGTAGTGCACCTGTATGGAATACTTCAGCAAAAGTGACATTTGCAAAGAATAAAATACAGTTCCAGGCCGCTTCATTCTGTTTGCAAACAAAGAGGAGGGTTCCCCCTAAATGTCCATATCAGACCCCTATACTTGATAAGATGGATTTTAGTGGGGAGTCCTCCCTAACATCCATACCAGACCCTTAGGGGTACACAATGCAAAAAAAAAAAAAGCATGGGGGACCTCATTGAAGGGTAGCAGGGTCGCTCTGTTTTCCTCCAGTGAAAGCACTCCCGAACTGTCCTGAACCATTCCAGGGCACATGCCCGCATCATGGGGGGTGCTTTGGGGTGGAGGGCTCTGCCCCAAAGCACCTTGTCCCCATGTAGATGGGGACAAGGCTCTCTTCCCAACAACTCTAGACAGTGGTTTTCAGGGTCTGCGGGAAGGGGACTTATCGGAGTCTGGAAGCCCCTTTTAACAAGGGGCCTTCAGATCCTAGCCCCCTCCCTATGTGAATGAGTATGAGGTACATTGTACCCCTATCCATTCACCAAAATCAAAAACAAATAAAGAGGCAGTTTGTGACAATTCCTTTATTAAAAAAATAAAAAAACAAGTGTGCCTGATGTAGATCCATCATCAGAGGCAATGCCCGTCGCACGGCCGAACCCAAAAAAACTGCTTCGCCCGCGATGAAAGGCTAGCCACCAAATACCTGCTCTGCCGTTTGACAGTTCTTAAATAGGTAAGGAGCAGAACTGTCCTTTGAATGCAAACTAAACAATATACTATACTATACTATAATGGCTCCTCCTTACTCTGGACAGTATTGACAGAGTAACAGTCCTCAAGCACTTGCTTGCTGCCGGTTGCTATGAGCAACGGCTGTGCAATTTAAAGGGAAATCCCGGACGAGCCCCCACATGTAGTACTACCCTTTATAAAGGCCGCTGGATTTTTGGATCTTCCCTCACATGCACAGCCAGGCAACAGGAATTTTTCAGCACTCGCACATACTTCAAGAACCAGTTTTGGGTGTTTGGTTTTGTTTTGGTTTATTAGGGGATGAGCTTGCATAGGTAATGGTATGGGTTACTCAGAACTGTAACTTGAATGCAAACTGAGGACTTGATACTGTCCCTAGCTGCTAAAAATCACTATGCTGTCCATCTGTAGGATTGACGGATCAGCTAAACTGATAGTAAACAAGTTCCAAACACTGGATGCAGATGCTACTTCCATAGAAAAGATTAAAGCACCTGGGTGTTTCTTAAATCTTCAAGCAAGAAGTCTAGGGTGGTTTACAGGCTTTTTATTGGCACTAACCTGTCCCTTGGTAGTGAGCAAGCAGGGTATTGCACCTGGCTGCTTCTCCTCTATCAGACTCTGGGGTGCAATGGTTGAAGTTACTCACTCAGGCCCTTTTATGAACCCTGAAGCTCATGCGACTGCTGCACACACCTCCTGCTGAACAGGTCCCAACCTTGGCTTCTAGGATGGCTTTAGCTAAGCCTAGCTGAGGTTGGAAAGGAATGTGAGACTTCAGCTGCTCCTGATCTCTCTCTCTGGTTCTCCTGCTCTGTCTTCTGCCCAGGGGCAGAGTCCCCCCAGCACAGCGTTCCCCTCCAGGCAACTGGACCCTAGACTCTGCTCCGTCTGCTGCCAGGCTGCAGAACATTTATGGCCTTTCTCTCCACCATCTGGGCTGGGATTGGAGTAGACGCTATAAATATTCAGGCCTAATATCTGCTCCTCCTTCCTCCAAGTTCTAGAGCCCTCCAGCCAGTTCCAGAAGCCAGGGGGAGATAACAGAGACTCAGCCCTTGGAGCGCTGAACAGCACAACAAAAAATAACCCTTTCCTACTGCCTACAGAGGAGCTAAAACTACATTTTCCTACTCTGTACACTGAGGGTGCAACACAGGAAAAACCCTGTTCTTGTATGTTGGATGTTGGGATGTTCATCTTGCACTTTTCTTGAGTATAGTATTGAAATGTTGTCCATGACTGGTCTGAAGTCACTAAAGATGTGTATTGCAAGCAGTGGCCTCTATCCATGCCACCCCCTATATGAATAATAGATAGATTCATGCATTGCATGAATCTATCCATGGCCACCGCGGCCACCCCCTATTCATGCGTACGGCCCATTTCAGGGGATGTTTTTTGAAGCACCTGATTAGAGCCATAGGCTTCAAACTAGGGTGGGCTTGTGGCACAGAGCATCGCGTCATGAGCCAATCCAGGTGTTACAACAGCGAATGAATATTCACTGTTGTAACACTGATCCTCAATCCGGCCAATCAGAAGTAGGTCTGGGACCTGCTTTCCGATTGGCCGAAAAGAGAAGAGTCCTAATTGGCTGTCGAGGAGGAGGGAGCAAATGGAAGCCACCGCGATGCCCATGGAGAGCAGGGAAAGGGAAAGCCCTTGCCGCCAAGTAAGGGAAGCTGCCGGTGAAGCCCAGAAGAAGTGCTGCCCACCATAGATGGGGTAAGTGCTCCAGACCCAACCGATCGGGGGGGGGGGACACCCCCTAAAAAAAATTACCACCGGCCGCCACTGATTGAAAGTAACCGGCACACACATAGTTGACAGAGTAGGTCTTAACACAAGTACCTGTTATAGAGGGAATGGCCCCTAGCAGCAAGGGAGATGTTGTCGGCACCCCTTCAGCCAGCGGTCTGTCTCCCACAGCAACAGGAGCAGATTCTCACCGCAGAGGTTTCCCATCCTGTGCAAAGGTACCTAGGTTGAAGAGGTAAGTTGAGTGCACATGTGGAGCCCATGCAGAGTGTGGGGCAGGGCCCTCTCCACTACTGGGGAGTAGTAGTCAAAAACGCTGGATGGGTGAATTAGGACATTGGCTCAGCATGTCACTCCTAAATGCAGATTACCCACTTGCCGACCTGCCCAAAAAAATACGTCATTATTTGACATTTAATACTGGTGTTATGGAAGTAGCTATATGCCATAACCCGGTATCATTTTTTACTATGGCCGGTTCTGCATCCAGAGCTGGTGCTACCACTAGGCAAACTAGCCAACCACTTAGGGCGCACTGCCGCCTAGGGCGCAGCCAAGGCCACCTGGCAGGGGCTGACTGGACGGCCGCCACAGACTTGCCTTAAAGCAGGGCCAGCACCAGCATAGTGGGAGTTTCAGGAGATGGTGTAAGAGATGATTCCAGCTTGCCTTAAAGCAGGACCAGCACCAGCATAGTAGGAGGTGCAAACAGAAGTAGGGAGAGATGGCTCCAGTGACACACAGGAAGTGCTGCCTGCAGGAGGACACACACCTCCCGGGCTGGCCGCTGGAGACATAGCCACACTAAAGGAACACAGCGGACTCTTTCCTTCATAACACTGGCCAGCACACCATGACAGCTGCACTGGGGTAGAGAGGGCCATGCGTCACACACTTGGAGGAAGGTGAGTGCACTGAACCCTACACTGATCAAGTGTCACAGTCAAACAGTCCTGCTCTGTAGCAGCGGCACATGGCTGCTGGATGGGGATGTCTCTTTGCTGGATTTTGCCGTATCTTTGCTATATTGGAATGTCTCTTTGCTGGATTTGGCTGTCTGTTTGCTGGATTGGGATGTCTCTTTGCTGGATTTGGCTGTCTATTTGCTGTATTAGAATGTCTGTTTGCTGGATTGGGATGTCTCTTTGCTGGATTTGGCTGTCTCTTTGCTGTATTGGAATGTCTCTTTGCTGCATTTGGCTGTCTCTTTGCTGTATTGAGATGTCTCTTTGCTGGATTGGGATGTCTCTTTGCTATATGTGGATGTCTCTTTGCTGGACTGGGCTGTCTCTTTGCTAAATGGGGATGCCTCTTTGCTGGATTGGGCTGTCTTTTTGCTGGAATGGAATTTCCCTTTGCTGGATTTGGTTGTATCTTTGCTATATGTGAATGTTTCTTTGCTGGATTGGGCTGTTTTTTAGTTTTGTTGCTGGATTGGGCTATCTCTTTAACATTTTATGGCACTTATTTTTGCAAATTAAAAGAAATTTAGCAGTTTCATGTTTAGATGTATTCATATTTTCTACTGTTTTTAAAAATGTAGTTTTTTTTATTGGGGGTGGGGGGTGCAAGTAGCTGATCTCGCCTAGGGCACAAAATAGTCCAGCACCGGCCCTGTCTGCGTCGGATAAATCTGGTCCCGTGGGCAGATTCTTCACGGGATCGCTTTTAGAAGAGGCGGTCCTGGTCGTTCCCAGGGCAGGAAGTCAAGTGAGGGCAAGATGGCCGCCACTCATCTCTATGCCCTTGTAGGTCTGCCTACTACCCACCACCAAGTGTAATGTGTGTAATGTGGGCTGCTTTTACTAACAGATCTGTCTGTTTTTCTCCCTGAGAGTTGATTTCAGGGAGAAGAAACAGCCAGTTCACTGTGTGTGTACAGAGTTCTGTGTGTGTTTATCAACACACACAGAACTTTGTACCGTGATTGCATGAATCTATCCACGGCCACCCCCTATTCATGCCTCCGGCCCCTTTCAGGGGGTGGTTTTTTGAAACACCTGATTAGAGCCATAGGCTCTAATAGGCTTCTAACTAGGGTGGGCTCGTGGCACAAAGCGTTGCACCAGGTCTGTCTGTTTTTTCTCCCTGAGAGTGGATTTCAGGGAGAAGAAACAGCCAGATCACTGTGTGTGTGTGTACAGAGTTCTGTGTGTGTTTGACAACATAGAACTCTGTATTGTAATTGGCCACGGCCGATCATAAAGTTTTAGCCAAAATCATTGGCTGAAATCTGCTGACAAACTCCTGATGTGTCCAATCACAGCGCGGCTGAATTGGCGGCTCATCCTTGATCACATGGCTCCTACAAAGACCCCATTCTGAAGGACTCTGCAGAGCCATGGTTGTGATTTTCATCAATAAAAGAGAATATTTGAATGAAGATAAATGTGAAGTTCCATGTATCAGAATTGTTTCCGCTCTCCGCTCCGCTGCTGTCACTTTGTATCTATTTGTAGCGGTTTTGATCTGCCAGCAGTTTAGATTTAAAAGAAAACTTTCTCCTCCATCTGCTTCTACATTTTCCTTCCCTCTCGGAATGTTAATCCTTCGCGGTTACATGGCGCTGGTTTGCATCCCCCCCGTCCCAGCTGGGGAACGTATCACACCACATTCTGCAGAGTTGAAGTAATTCGCATGAAGCTTCCGCTCTCCAGAAATTGCAGAGGACCCCGTCATCATGTGAAGGCCACGTCTATTCAAGATGCCTAACCCCCGATCACTGATGTGCTGATACGGTCGTGTCATCCTCAAATCACTTCCCTTCATGGTCTGTTAGGATGTTGATGGCGTAATTCTCTAATCTGGGATGAAATATTTCCTGTGTTCCGCCAGTCGCTGGGAAGCCGGTATCATTCAAGGGAATTGATGGCTTGTCTCCTTCCTCGGTGGCTTTGTCGCGGGAGACTTCATCAGATAGTTAGCAGATCTGAGTCAACTACGTAGTACAGTAAACCCAATGCTTAGGTTTAAAGAGCACCTGTCACCTCCTGTCTGGCGGGTAGGGAAGATCAATGTAGCAATTATTGCTTTAACCACTTGCCGCCCGCCATATAGCAAAATGACCACGGCAAAGTGGTTTCAATATCCTGACCAGACGACATATGACGTCGCCAGGATATTAGGCCGCTGCGCGCCCCCGGGGGCATGCATGGCGGCGATCGTTGTTGCGGTGTGTCAGTCTGACACACCGTAACTCCGATCTAGGTAAAGAGTGGATGGAGACTCTTTACCGCGTGATCAGCCGTGTCCAATCACGGCTGATCACGAGGTAAACAGGAAGAGCCGTTGATCGGCTTTTCCCCACTTGCGTCTGTCAGATGCGAGTAGAGCCGATCGACTGCTCCTCTGACAGGGGGGTCTGTGCTGATCGATTATAAGCGCCCCCCCCCGAGGATACCCACATTTGACCACCAGGGATGCCACCAGGGCCACCAGGGATGTCACCACCAGGTATGCCACCCTAGACCACCAGGGATGCCAATCAGTGCCCACAATGGATGCCAATCAGTGCCCACAATGGGCATCACTGATTGGCAGGCATTATTGTTTGGCACTGATTGGCATCCATCAGTACCATTTATTAGTGTACATCAGTGCCACCTATTAGTGCCCATCCGTGCCGCCTATCAATGCCTTTTAGTGCCCATCAGTGCCACCTATGTGTAACCATCAGTGCTGCATATCAGTGCCACCTATCAGTGCCCATCAGTGCCCCATCTGTGCTGCATATTAGTGCCCATCATCAGTGCCCATCAGTGCCACCTCATCAGTGCCACCTCATTGGTGTCACCTCATTGGTGCCCATCAGTGAAGGAGGAAAACTTACTTATTTACAAAGTTTTGTAACAGAAACAAAAATTAAAATCAAAATTTTTGGTCTTTTTTTTATTTGTTTAACAGAAAATAAAAATCCCAGAGGTGATGAAATCCCACCAAAAGAAAGTTCTATTTATGGGAACAAAATGATAAAAATTTAGTTTGGGTACAGTGTAGCATGGCCGCGTAATTGTCATTCAAATTATGACAGCGCTGAAAGCTGAAAATTCGTCTGGGCAGGAAGGTGTATAAGCAGGGGCAGGCTGACAACTCATGGGGCCACCGGGCAATAGGAGATTATGGGGCCCCTGGGCAATAGGAAAAGATTATAGGGCCCCCGGGCAATAGAAGATTATGGGGCCCCCAGGCAATAGATTATGGGGCCACATAGTGTACACACACACACACACATACAGTATACACACACACACACACACATACAGTATACACACACAGACACACAATATACACACATATATGTCACTGGTTTTATTGAGGCTGGCAACCCTGATGGGGCCCCTTAGTGGCATGGGGCCCTCGGGCAGTAATAGAGGGGAAATCTTCCAGTGGGGACATTATTTCTGCTGGTCCCCTGAATTTTCAGGGATTTCCTCTCACTTCCTATTTGTCTATAGGGCAGGAAATGAAGGGAAATTTCCCCAATTGGACACAGATGGCCTATAGTTCAAGACTACAATACGTATATACACTCTATTGCCAAAAGTATTGGGACGCCTGCCTTTACACGCACATGAACTTTAATGGCATCCCAGTCTTAGTCCGTAGGGTTCAATATTGAGTTGGCTCCACCCTTTGCAGCTATAACAGCTTCAACTCTTCTGGGAAGGCCGTCCACAAGGTTTAGGAGGGTGTCTATGGGAATGTTTGACTGTTCCTCCAGAAGTGCATTTGTGAGATCAGGCACTGATGTTGGATGAGAAGGCCTGGCTCGCAGTCTCCGCTCTAATTCATCCCAAAGGTGTTCTGTCGGGTTGAGGTCAGGACTTTATGGACCTTGCTTCGTGCACTGGTGAGTAACTTTCCTGGCTCTGCCTCATGCCAGCACCACCTCGGGACCTAACTAGCACACACAACAGGAGGGGGAAAAAAAAACAGACACCAGGTGCTTCCAAAAGGTAAATTTATTAACATCTAGACCAGTGATGGGGAACCGTGGCACCACAGATGTTTTGGAACTACATTTCCCATGATGCTCATGCACTCTGCAGAGTAGGTGAGCATCATGGGAAATGTATATTTGAACAAAAAAATCCCCCTAGGATTGGGACTTTAACAGACCACCAGACCCATTCAAGTAAAAAATATTCTTTTATTGATCTACTTAAAAAAGACGTGAAAGCGTCTATATTATACAGTATATTAAAAAATCAGAAACAAAAATCAAACAAATAAATCATTCCATACAGCATGGAGGCATAGTCAAGAACAGAGAAAAAAAAAACTACAGGATGACAATCGTTAGTGTGCTCTCATGGGGGTGATGTACCCCGATACCCGACGCGTTTCCGGTAGCTCTGGTACCTTCATCAGGGATTTTGAGACTTGAAAATAATATATACATGTATGGATTCTCCCGGAATGACCTTATGTTCATGTGGCATTCCTGGCCCCTCAGATCAAATGTTATATGTTCATTTGTGCCAGACTGACAAAATAAGGATAATGTATATGTTGAAAGAATGTCAGATCGGGTGATAGATGAGCCAGCTAGAGGAAAAACCATTCAAGGGAACCTGTTATACATCGGCTGCATGCCGGAAGGAACAATATCCTGGAACAGTCCCATCATGGTTGGCTCAATGCCAAAACCTTCTAATGTGGAGATCTCACGAGGGGGTGCCTGCCTCTGTGGGTCTCTAGCACCCACAGAGGCAGGCACCCCCTCTGGGAAAATCAGTGAGCCAATCACACAAGCAAGAAATTACATTTCGGGGGGGGGGTTCTGTATACCATCTGTGTACAGAGCGCCCCCAGGTGGCCATATTGCATTTTACAGAGAATTAGAACATTACAAAAAAGGTAAGGGGAAAAATGCAGCACTGTGGTGTGACCCAGGGCACATAGAAAACAATTGTTCTCTATGCTCCTTGCTTCTGTCGAATACTGCAGGTCGCCGGCTCATGCCTCCGACAATCTGCGCATGCAGAGTAGTAGTGACGTCACGCCAGCTGATCTGGCCAAAATTTATAAATAATTTAGATTTTTTTTACATTTTTATTGGATATGTTTTTTAGCAGAAAGTAAAAAAAATATTATATATATATATACTAATAAATTCTATTGAAACACAAGCACCAAACTTTGGAGCGCCCATATTCACTCTCAGTCAATCTACGCCGATCTAACACATAATAAACGCACAGCGCCTTGTCAGAGCACATTGTCACCGTGATAATAAAATGAAACAAATGGAAGGTGACACGGCGGTTGAAATTTTCCAGGAGAAAATGTTGGAGTGTTCTGTCCAATTTTGTAATTGATAGAGAATTTCCCGAGCACATTATCTAGGTCGAGACGGGCAGAGCTACAATCGGAGGAAACATCGGGTCTCTGCGGGCGATTTTGGCTTTTGTGTTTGTAGAAGTAAAGTCCCGGCATGCCCGCGTTTACAGTGTGCGTTGCAGCTGCAAGGCTTGTATTGGCACTTCTTTTTTTTCAGTAACAGATTAAAATAATTGTTGGCAATTTTATTTCTTTTTTTTTTTTAATTTCATTTTTGTTCATGTGTAGGTCTTGGAATTACTTAAATTTACCCCAAACCTCCCTCCACCCCTATAGATCATGCCCAGGCCTTATTGCTTTATTTTACAATGTCCCTGTAGCAGGACGCATTTTTACTCCGTAAAACTCTTAGGGGGGGGCAGCTTGTAAAAGTCTCATGCCGCGTACACACGATCGGACGTTCCGACAAACAGAATCCATGGATTTTTTTCCGACGGATGTTGGCTCAAGCTTGTCTCGCATACACATGGTCACACAAATCTTGTCGGAAATTCAGAACATCAAGAACGCGGCGAGCCGAGAAAACTGAAGTTCAATAGCCAGCGCGGCTCTTGATTCCTTGATTCCAAGCATGCGTGGAATTTTGTGCGCCGGAATTGTGTACACACGATCGGAATTTCCGACAACAAAATTGTTGTCAGAAAATTTGAGATCCAGATCTCAAATTTTGTGTGTTGGAAATTCCGATGGAAAATGTCCTCCACACGGCTCCCATCGAACATTTTCCGTCGGAAAATCTGACCGTGTGTACGGGGCATTAGGGGGGCAGATGCTGGGAGCAGGCATAAGCACGGTGCCTTAAGTCAGTTCCTTTTGATGTAGACAGGCCACCAGAACCACATCTCCCAAGAACCCCCCTTGAGTTGTTGTGGAGCTCTGTGGGGTCATGGAAGCTGCTTCTCCAACACCTGGGGTATCCTGCCAGATCCCCAGGGGAGATCATTAAAGATTAGTACCAGGGTACAACCAATGCCCAGGGCATAGATTTGGAATTGAGCCCCCTCCCCCACTGCTAATGCATGATGTCGAATGGGTGTTCCATCCCTGCACCCATGCATCTTTCCAGAGTCTTTCTATACCAGGATTTATAGTTGTTTCTTCCAATTGTTATGGGGGAACAGGCTGAATCTTGTGAAGCGGAATGTGACTTATCTATATAGGTGGAAGGGTGGCCTAGGGATGGTCAACCCGGTTGTGTTCCTCTCTTTGATGTTTTTGAAACATAATTTTAGTAACATGCCAGCAGAGAGACCTGCCAGGATATTTTCCCGATCTGGTTTAGACCTTTTCTGGGCTGTGGTGAGGGTGTCGGGCCAGTGAAAAGCCTGAGGGTCAAGCATTGTAAGCTCCCGGCTTATGTTATCCCGTGCCTGAAAATTCTTCGGCGGTGGCAGCGGAGGATATCAGGTCCCTCCTCAGGAAACTCCTGGGTGAGAAGATCGTGGGAACTGTCTTTCACGCGCCACTGTCCTTAAGGGATTGCCCAGGTCATATTATGAGGGAACGTTTACGTTTGTTAAATTCTGAGTGGATTCCCTTGAAGTTTAGGGACCATGGCTAGCTCGCTTTCCACGGCAGGCTCTATTCTAGGGGGAACGTGAAGCGCCGCTCTTTTGGACAACCCTGGTTGTCCGAGAGCAGGGTGTCAGGGTGAAGAGGAAACCATGGACCACGTCTAGCTTCATTGCCTTTTCAATGTAGAAGTCTATAAAGAGGTGGGGAGGGCTCTGAATATTCCTTTCTTGCCTTGCATGTCTTCTGCTAAGTGGGTGTATGGAGAATTCCAGAATCGCAAGGGATTTGATTTTGACACTCTTTTTCTAGTCAGCTTAGTAGTCCGATATTACACCTGGAATGCACGGGGTCAGGTATCCCTTTGGCAGAAAGTCCTTCCTGTACCGGTGGTGGTGTGTGAGATTCTTGGTGAGGTAGGGAAAATTTGGGGTCTTGAGAAAGACAGATGGCGGCACAGGGTCTGGAATAAGGCGTGGAGGAATATTAGGCCTGTAGCTGCTGTTTTTTGATCTCTGGGTGTTGGGCTCTTCCAATGTTTTCTCTCTGGGCACTCCCGAAGATTTTGAAGGATGAACATCTTTTTTGAAGAAAGGCTACGTACATATAATAATCCAGGTTTCTTGGTCTGAATTGTTAATAGAGTTTGATAATGTGCTGTGCTATTTGGCATAAAAGGATATTCTGTTTGGTCATGTATACAATCTGATATGTATACTAAAAAAAAATGTAATATTTACTTTTTGTAAAAAAATAAAATAAAAAAAATAAATAAAAAGAGATGTGTTTCCTGTTTGCCAGAACTTCAAAATAAAAAAAATTCCATCCCTGCACCCATTTTCTGCCCCCTTGCTCTGGCTGCAGATCGTTGGCGTGCAGTGTGCTCATGCCCAATCCTTGCCCTGGCCGCTCATGCCCAATCCTTGCCCTGGCCGCTCATGCTCAATCCTTGCCCTGGCCCTGCTAAGGCATGAAAAAAAAAGCCAATGCATTTCAGGGAGTAACACTTTCCCTTCATCAGGGTTTATGAGGTGATGCTCCTTGGATAGAGGGAAGCCACCCTGGACTGCAGTTGGAAAGGCAAGTAGATGTGTACACACCCCACCCCTTACTTTATTTTTTGCAGGTAGGGCAGGTTTATGGAAGTCAAGGAAGCAGCATTGTTTGACTGGGAAATAATTCAATGTAAGCCTATGGAGAGAAATAGATGGAGAGACTGAAATAGGCAGAGTTCTGTAGCCCAGCAGGGAAGAACTCAAGTAGGGCTTGATATATCATGCTTAGATGATGGCATTAGCAGTGGCGGTTGGTGCTGTATATTTTTTGGGGGGTGGCAAACAAGACAACCGTCGCCACTCCCCCAAGTCGGTCGGTCATTGGTCCATCGGTCCATTGCTCGCTTGTCCTGCACTTACCCCATCTAGCAGCTTCAGCTCTTTTCTGCGTCTCCTCTTCCTTCATGGTGGCGGCTTCACCCTGCGTCTCCAGCTTCACGGTGGCTTCGTCCTCGGCGGCTTCCCTCCTTCTTCCCTCGGCAGCCAATACGATTGCTTCTCCTCTCGGCCAATCGGGTTCTAAGACCTGCTTTCTGATTGGCTGGGAGGAGAATCAGGAAGACAATAGTGAATATTATGGTCACACAATTGGGTGAGCTCAGGCTGCAGTGCTCAGTGCCCCGAGCCCACCCTTTTTTGAAGCCAATTAGAGCCTCAGGCTTGAATCATGTGCTTAAAGAAAAAAAACATTAAAAATCATTTGTCCAGCACCCTGCATGTAGATTAGGGTCGGGCGCATGGATTAGGGGGGCAGCGCCCCTGCTCCTCTAATGGATGATCCACCACTGGTCATTATTTGGCTGCAGGCAGAAGGAAGTATTTCCTCAGTCTCCCCTCCCCCAGTGATCAGAGAGCAACTTTGTAACTTTATAGAAGGCAGGAAGAAGCATTTCCTCAGTCTCCCCTCCCCCAGTGATCAGAGAGCAACATTGTAACTTTATAGAAGGCAGGAGGAAGCATTTCGTCAGTCTCCCCTCCCCCAGTGATCAGACTGCAACATTGTAACTTAGCGGGTTGACAGAGGCTTGTGAACAAAAGCAAGAACTGCACAGGCAACAGGATTTACATGATTGTATCATCTCTGAGCCAGGAAGTAGATGGTGACCCTGGATGATGGCTGAACAAAGATGGCGCTATCCTTTGGTAGAGCAAAGCAGATGAAGGCAATGTCGGGGAGAGTATTTTGAGCTCTGTAGGGGATAATAAACACCTGGAAGGGTTACATTTGGCTTATTTAGTATTCAGTGGAAAAAAATATCAGATGTTGGGTCCACTTTGAAGCTTGTTGGGACTGTTCCTTGAAATTAACGTTATATAATATGAGAGCAGGTGAGAAAAAAAGCAAATGGAAGCATTGCCTGGGGGAGCGCTGTGATCTCGGTGAGAGGTAATAAATACCTGGAAGGATTACACCAACACATTACTCAACATGCTGCATTGAACACGAAAAAATATACATCTGGTGCCGGGTCTGATTCAACCTTTACAGAGAAAAGCATTTTTAAGCAAACGTAGAATTTATCTTACAATCGGAGAGATAGAAATGAAAATGATTCATATGACGACAGATAAAAGAGAATGTCCCCGCTGCTTGGATCAATTTCTCTGATGTCATAAAACAGTTTGATAATAGCAACTCTGACCATTTCATGTCATTTGTGTTGTCCATGTGGTTGATAATGAGGACCTCTCATGGAGCTTCGAGGAGGATGTCCTGCAGAGAGATTTCCAAACATAAACCCATGTGTGTGTTCCGTCTGTATTATGTACCTGGTGGAGATGAGTTGATTAAGAAGCTTTACCTGCTCCTCCTGTCTTGGATGTGATGACAGGGAATGTGAGGAATAGCTTGAGTGCCAATATTGTTAGCAGTATGACCACCGGCGGCATTGATTTTGAGCAAATGAAGCCATGGCCATATTTGGTCAAGAGAATGCTACCAGGATTTCTCTCCCTTCCCTTGGGAGCTGTCATTTGGCCACAGAACCGCTGAGATCATCGAGTGACAGTTCGATAATAGGTAGCTAAGCTCACAACTTCATGTCATTTCTGTTGTCCATGTGGATGATAATGAGGACCTCTTGTGGAGCTATGAGGAGGATGTCCTGCAGAGAGATTTCCAAACACAAACCCATGTGTGTGTGTGTTCCATCTGTATTACGTACCTGGTGGAGATGAGTTGAATGAGAAGCTTTGCTTGCTCCTCCTGTCTTGGATGTGGACACGGAATAGCTTGAGTGCCAATATTGTTGGCAGTATGACCACCAGTGGCATTGATATTGAGCAAATGTAGCCATGGCCATATCTGGAATGCTACCAGGACTTCTCTCCCTTCCCTTGGGAGCTGTCATTTGGCCGCAGAACTGCTGAGATCATCGAGTGACAGTTCGATAATAGGTAGCTAAGCTCGCAACTTCATGTCATTTCTGTTGTCCGCGTGGTTGATAATTAGGACCTCTTGTGGAGCTATGAGGAGGATATCTTGCTGAGAGATTTTCAAAGACCAACTTACATGTCTGCTCCGTCTCTATCACGTATATGGTGGAGACGAGTTGATGATTGTGCCTCCTGTCCAACACCCTTGGCGTGACGACAGAGAATGTGAGGACACAGAATGGCTTGAGTGCCAGTGTTGCAGTCAGTATGGACCCATGGCAATCATATTGACCAAATATGTTCAAGGCCATATTTGGTCAATGATGTCACCAGTTTATGCCCCCTTCACCCTTTTATTTATACAGCCGATGACAGCTTGGGGAGCTGTCATTTGGCCACAGTACCGCTGAGATCATGGTCATAGCTATATTTGGACAATGACGTCACCAATATCCCACCCCCTTCTCTTATATAACTGATGACAGATTGGGGAGCTATGATTCGTCTGAAGTACAATGGGGATTGGTTGTGTGCGCTGGGACATCTGTTGCTCCTTTTTTCAGTCAGGAGTCAGCAGGAGACGGGCATCGTGATTGATGATGGACTTAAAACAAGGGACATCATGGGGTAATTTTTATTATTTTATTCAGGGCTTTTTTTTCTCAAAAAATAGGTGCAGCAAAAGCAAGCGTATGACTTAGAGACATAATTTAAAATGTATTTTTTTTTAAATTATGTCTCTAAGTCGTACACTTGCTTTTTAACAATTACAGCATATAGCTTTTTAAATCATTATCTTCTTCCCAGCTGACACTGCTAATTGCGGCTCAGAGTGGGTTAATTGTATCCTCTATATAAATGTGATGTGGGGGAGGCTGTGAATTCGGAACCCGTTCTGATTGGCCAGACAGCGTGTGGGTGGCTCCCCAGTTTGACATCCTTGGACCACTCCCACCCAGAGACACAGCCGACGTCTCCATGAGGCTTATCGAGGCTCCAGCTGTGGCTAACACACGGCACTCGTGGATCCCTCAATAGAGACTTTCCGGTGGTCCTCCTGTGCTCCTGTGACACTGCACGTGGAAGCTCCCACTCGCTCTAGCACTCTGCAAGTGCTCCAACATTTTTCACGCAAGTTTTTAGTGTTGTTTATACTTATATACTGAATAAATTCCTAAGCTGTTTAAAGGATTGGCTTGGCGCTTCTCTCTCCTACTTTTGCTTTGCTTTTATAACACAGAGAAGACCTGGGTAAAAGGAATAGGTTCATACCACCAAGAAGACCTGGGTAAAATGATGAGGCTCCATAACACACAGAAGATTTGGGTAGAAGGAAGAGGCTCCATAACATGAGAAAACCTGGAGGGAAGGAAGAGGCTCCATAACACCGAGAAGACCTGGGTGGATGGAAGAGACTACATAACACTAATAGGGCGTACACACGGTCGGACTTTGTTCAGACATTCTGACAACAAAATCCTAGGATTTTTTCTGACGGATGTTGGCTTAAACTTGTCTTGCATACACACGGTCACACAAAGTTGTCGGAAAATCCGATTGTTCTAAACGCGGTGACGTAAAACATGTACGTCGGGACTATAAACGAGGCAGTGGCCAATAGCTTTCATCTCTTTATTTATTCTGAGCATGTGTGGCACTTTGTCCGTCGGATTTGTGTACACACGATCGGAATTTCCGACAACGGATTTTGTTGTCGGAAAATTTTATCTCCTGCTCTCCAACTTTGTGTGTCGGAATATCCGATGGAAAATGTCCGATGGAGCCCACACACGGTCGGAATTTCCGACAACACGCTCCGATCGGACATTTTCCATCGGAAAATCCGACCGTGTGTACGGGGCATAAGAAGACCCAGGTTGAAGGAATAGGCTCTATAACACCAAGAAGACCTGGGTAGAAGGATGAGATTCCATAACACTGAGATCACCTAGGTAGAAGGAAGAGACTCCATATCGTTGAGAAGACCTGGGTACAAGGAAGAGACTCCATAACACTGAGAAGACATGGGTAGAAGGAAGAGGCTCCACAACACAGAGAAAACCTGGGTAGAAGGAAGAGGCACCATAACACCAAGAAGACATGGGTGGAATGAAGAGGTTCCATTAAACCTAGAAAACCTAGGTACAAGGAAGAGGCTCTATAACACCAAGAAGACCTGGGTGGATGGAAGAGGCTCCATAACATTGAGAAGACCTGGGTAGAAGGAAGAGTCTCAATAACACAGAAAAAACCTGGGAAGAAGGAAGAGGCACCATAACACCGAAAAGACCTGGGTGGAATGAAGAGGTTCCATTAACCCGAGAAGATCTAGGTGCAAGGAAGATTCTCTATAACACCAAGAAGACCTGGGTGGAATGAAGAGGTTCCATTAATCCGAGAAAACCTAGGTACAAGGAAGAGGCTCTATAACACCAAGAAGACCTGGGTGGATGGAAGAGGCTCCATAACATTGAAGACCTGGGTGGATGGAAGAGACTACATAACACTAAGAAGACCCGGGTTGAAGAAATAGGCTCTATAACACCAAGAAGACCTGGGTAGAAGAAAGAGATTCCATAACACTGAGATCACCTAGGTAGAAGCAAGAGACTCCATAACATTGAGAAAACCTGGGTACAAGGAAGAGACTCCATAACACTGAGAAGACATGGGTAGAAGGAAGAGGCTCCACAACACAGAGAAAACCTTTGTAGAAGGAAGAGGCACTATAACACCAAGAAGACATGGGTGGAATGAAGAGGTTTCATTAAACCTAGAAAACCTAGGTACAAGGAAGAGGCTCTATAACACCAAGAAGACCTGGGTAGATGGAAGAGGCTCCATAACATTGAGAAGACCTGGGTAGAAGGAAGAGTCTCAATAACACAGAGAAAACCTGGGAAGAAGGAAGAGGCACCATAACACTGTGAAGACCTGGGTGGAATGAAGAGGTTCCATTAACCCGAGAAGATCTAGGTGCAAGGAAGAGGCTCTATAACACCAAGAAGACCTGGGTGGATGAAAGAGGCTCCATAACATTGAAGACCTGGGTGAATGGAAGAGACTACATAACACTAAGAAGACCCGGGTTGAAGAAATAGGCTCTATAACACCAAGAAGACCTGGGTAGAAGGAAGAGATTCCATAACACTGAGATCACCTAGGTAGAAGGAAGAGACTCCATAACATTGAGAAGACCTGGGTACAAGGAAGAGACTCCATAACACTGAGAAGACATGGGTAGAAGGAAGAGGCTCCACAACACAGAGAAAACCTGGGTAGAAGGAAGAGGCACTATAACACCAAGAAGACATGGGTGGAATGAAGAGGTTTCATTAAACCTAGAAAACCTAGGTACAAGGAAGAGGCTCTATAACACCAAGAAGACCTGGGTAGATGGAAGAGGCTCCATAACATTGAGAAGACCTGGGTAGAAGGAAGAGTCTCAATAACACAGAGAAAACCTGGGAAGAAGGAAGAGGCACCATAACACTGTGAAGACCTGGGTGGAATGAAGAGGTTCCATTAACCCGAGAAGATCTAGGTGCAAGGAAGAGGCTCTATAACACCAAGAAGACCTGGGTGGATGAAAGAGGCTCCATAACATTGAAGACCTGGGTGAATGGAAGAGACTACATAACACTAAGAAGACCCGGGTTGAAGAAATAGGCTCTATAACACCAAGAAGACCTGGGTAGAAGGAAGAGATTCCATAACACTGAGATCACCTAGGTAGAAGGAAGAGACTCCATAACATTGAGAAGACCTGGGTACAAGGAAGAGACTCCATAACACTGAGAAGACATGGGTAGAAGGAAGAGGCTCCACAACACAGAGAAAACCTGGGTAGAAGGAAGAGGCACCATAACACCAAGAAGACATGGGTGTAATGAAGAGGTTCCATTAAACCTAGAAATCCTAGGTACGAGGAAGAGGCTCTATAAGACCAAGAAGACCTGGGTAGATGGAAGAGGCTCCATAACATTGAGAAAACCTGGGAAGAAGGAAGAGGCACCATAAAACTGAGAAGACCTGGGTGGAATGAAGAGGTTCCATTAACCCGTGAAGATCTAGGTACAAGGAAGAGGCTCTATAACACTGAGAAGACCTGGGTGGAATGCAAAGGTTCCATTAATCCGAGAAAACCTAGGTACAAGGAAAAGGCTCTATAACACCAAGAAGACCTGGGTGGATGGAAGCGGCTCCATAACATTGAGAAGACCTTGATGGAATGAAGCTAACTGTCACGCTTTCCCAGCTATAACTGACTCCCCCATGGTCACCCCACACTATGAGAACCCCATACAATACCTCTTATATAGGGAAAAATGAAAAGCAAAAACAGAATTATATATTTCAGTAAAACACAGAATGAAGCGCCCAGGTCTGTAGAGAGACTGATGTGTCGCATTGCTATTTTAATATCAGGATGTAAGTTAGAACCCAACTGCAGGCTTAGCATCTGTTTCTAGGAAGGCAAAGTGAACTAAATTGTGGACTCGGCTGGCATGTTTATATTTCATAACAGCGGGCGCTCTGTTAGACCTGGGGAGAGTTTAAGCTCACAATATTTCTCTGTATTGTTTATTGGGGAATGGGGAACTCTAGATGCCATTTACAGTGAAGGAGAGCCTCATCACCGGCCCGGTGTTCACTTCTATCCCGGGAGAAAAGCCACCGCAAAATCATTTCATTTTTTATACCTGTTTACTTTTACTAAATCTCAGGTTTTCCTTCCTCTCCATCTTTAGTCTTTCTCTCTGCTGTACTGTGCTTCATAAACCCGCTGTGTTTTTATTTTTTTTTTTTATATTAAGAATCCATGAGAAAAACATTACACTGAAACTCAGAGTGAAAAAAATAGCCATTTGTAGGTTATTGGTGTGATTCTACTATTCAATATTCCCAAAGAAAGCAGTGAGCAAGCTCTAAATGTTGCATGGTCCATTCTCAGGTATGAGCCAGAATCTTAAAGCTTAAAAAAAAACAAAAAAACAAAATAAAAAAATACTAGAAATAAAAATGAATATAGCATATAGGATCCCCCCCCCCCGCCCCCCAAAAAAACTCATTGGCAGAAATAAGGAAGAGTGGAGTGATTTCTATCATTTAACCTCTAAGTTTCATTTTTTTTCTATTAAGAATCCAAGAGAAAGCCGTCATTTGCAGCTTATTGGTGTGCTTTTACATCTCAATGATCCCAAACCAAGCAATGAGTTTACTCAAAATGTTGTATGGTCTAGTCACAGGGGGTGAACCAGAAGCTTAAAGCTTAAAAAAAATATACTAAATCAAACAATAGTAAAAATAAAAATATATATATACCATATAGGATTAAAAAACAAACAAATCAAAAGCAAAACAACACAGAAATCTCACTGGCCCAAAAAAGGATGAGTGGAGTGATTTTCATTATTTTACCTCTAAGTTATTTTTTTTCTATTAGAAATCCAAGAGAAAGCCATCATTTGTAGCTTATTGGTGTGCTTTTATAACTCAGTGATCCCAAAGAAAGCAATGAATCTGTTTAAAATGTTGCATGTTTCATTCACAGGGGTGAGCCAGAAACCTAAAGCTTAAAAAAATATATATATTGAATCAAAAAATAGTAACATTAAAAATTAACTCTGGAGGAGCTGCAGAGATCCACAGCTCAGGTGGGAGAATCTGTCCACAGGACAACTATTAGTCGTGTTCTCCACAAATCTGCCCTTTATGGAAGAGTGACAAGAAGAAAGACATTGGTGAAAGAAAGTCATAAGAAGTCCTGTTTGTAGTTTGTGAGAAGCCATGTGGAGGACACAGCAAACATGTGGAAGAAGGTGCTCTGGTCAGATGAGACCAAAATTCTACTTTATGGCCTAAAAGCAAAACGCTATGTGTGGGGGAAACTAACACTGCACATCACCCTGAACACACCATCCCCACCGGGAAACATGGTGGTGGCAGCATCATGTGGTGGGGATGCTTTTCTTCAGCAGGGACAGGGAAGCTGGTCAGAGTTGATGGGAAGATGGATGGAGACAAATACAGGACAATCTTAGAAGAAAACATGTTAGAGTCTACAAAAGACTTGAGACCGGGGCGGAGGTTCACCTTCCAGCAGGACAACGACCCGAAACATCCAGCCAGAGCTACAATGGAATGGTTTAGATCAAAGCATATTCATGTGTTAGAATGGCCCAGTCACAGTCCAGACCTAAATCACATTGAGAATCTGTGGCAAGACTTGAAAATTACTGTTCACAGACTCTCTCCATCCAATCTGACAGAGCTTGAGATATTTTGTAAAGGAGAATAGGCCCCCCAAAAAAAACAATACTTTCCACCAGTTTGCCCTTTCAGCAAAAATATGCACTCCCTTCCCCCACCCTAGCAAAATCTATCACTAATTTGGTAATCAGTAGATAAAGACCAGTGCAGTCATATGGGCGTGTGCTCAATAATAGCGTGCTCATGCACAAATGTTAGCATGCATACTAGGGACGGACCGAACACCCCCCCCCCCCGGTTCGGTTTGCACCAGAACATGTGAACAGGCAAAGAGTTCTAGTGAACACGCGAACCCTATTAAAGTCTATGGGACACGAACATGAAAAACCAAAAGTGCTCATTTTAAAGGCTTATATGCAAGTTATTTCCATAAAAAGTGTTTTGGGGGCCCGGGTCCTGCACCAGGGGACATGGATCAATGCAAAAAAAAGTTTTAAAAAAGACCATTTTTTCGGGAGCAGTGATTTTAATAACGCATAAAATGAAACAAAAAAAAAAATGCAATATTCCTTTAAATATCGTACTTGGGGGGGGGGGGGGGGGGTCCCCTTAGTGTGCCTGTAAAGTGGTGCATCTGTGTATTACAGTGCTGCAGCAAAATTACATTTCTAAATGACAAAATATCATTTAAAATTGCTTAATGTATTTTCGGCACCCGGCAATATAGATAAAAAATCAAGGAAAAAATCTTAAATTTAAAAAAAAAAAAAATGGCGTGCTGGTTCCCCCCAAAATCCACATGAGACATACAGCCTGGAGGACAGGAAAGGGGGGGGGGACGAGAGAGTGCCCCCCCCCCCGGACCATACCAGACCGCTTGTGTGCGGGAGAAGGTTGCGCATTTAATTTTTTCACATTTAGATTTTTAATATTGCACTTGCACTTTTTTATCACTTGTATAAGAATGTCCGGGTTGCTATCAGGAGTCGCACTATTAGGAAGTTTTCCTGTTATGTATATGTATATTTGAATATTTATTTTTATGGTTATATTACTAGTATATGTGATATTGCTCACATATTTTTCTCACATTTAGATTTAGACCCTATATTGCACATGCACTTTTATACTACCTGTTTATGTATTTTCGGGCTCCTATTAGAAGTCGCACTGGATGGAGTGTTTTTAGATATGCATATTTAATTTTGTTTATGGTAATGATTGTATGAGTCCACTTATTTTGTATACTTATCACATTTTACTGCTGGAATTTATATGCACATTGCACTTTTACTAATGAGCCCACTTTATTACTTTCTTGCACGATATTTACACCATTAGTGTTTACCTGGGTATTGCACTTTTTATTGATTATTCTCTTTATATTTTTTGCATTCTTCAGATCATCAGTTATTGTTTTGTAGGTGAAGTAGCGCCACATACCTATATTTATTACATGGAAGTGCAGTCGCTGTAGATCCGAGGGGGACATGCAAGGAAAATAAAAAAAAAAAACAGCATTTTTGCTTGCACATGATTGGATGATAGAAATCAGCAGAGCTTCCTCATCATTTCAGATCTTCCCCTCAGATCTACAGCGACTGCACTTCCAAGTGCACTTTTAGTGGATTTGCCTTTAGTAAATCAGCCCCAAAGTGTCAAAAGAGTCAGTTAGTATCCAATTGTCCGCCGCAACATCACAGTCCCGCTGTAAGTCGCTGATCGCCGCCATTACTAGTAAAAATATAAATAAATAACAATTCCAGTATATATCCCATAGTTTGTAGACGCTATAACTTTTGAGCAAACCAATCAATATACGCATATTGGGATTTTTTTTTTCTTATCAAAAATATGTAGCAGAATATAGATGTATGAAGACATTCGATTTTTTACATTTTTTTTTATATTGGATATGTTTTATAGCAGAAAGTAAAAATTATTGGTTTACTTTCAAAATTGTCGGTCATTTTTTGTTTATAGCGCAAAAAAACCCCCAAAAAACGCAGAGGTGATCAAATACCACCAAAAAGAAATCTCTATTTGTGGGGAGACAAAGACATACATTTTATTTGGGCACAGCGTCGCACGACCGCGCAATGGTCAGTTAAAGCGACGCAGAAAATGGCGAAGGGGGGGGGTAGTTTTCAGGAGGTCAAGCAGGTAAAAAGATTCCCGCACTAATTTGATGTCACTCACATGCAACCTGAGTGCCATAGATTGTAAACTCTCAAAAGTTGCATTTTAATGTTATCAAGGCAACAGCCAAAGTCAGTGGCGACCTGTCCATTAGGGGGGCACGGGCACCGCCCCCCCCCCCCCCCATCCATGCGCCCTGCCCCCTAATCTACATGCAGGGCGCCGGACGCATGGGTTTTTTTTTTTAAGCATGTGATTAGAGCCTGAGGCTCTAATAGGCTTTAAAAAAATGTGTGGGCTCGGGGCGCAGAGCATGTGTGCCCGGGAGGGGGGGGGGGGGTGTGTGGCTCGTTTCCAGCCAGTCCCCTCCAAAAACAAAAAACCATCAGCCACCGCTGGCTAAAGTCATAACCATCCAAAGATGCATCAAAGCCACACTGGAAAGTCGCATTGGAAATCGCAGGACTTCGGAGTCGCATGCCTGTGAATGGAGCCTCATCCAAATCTCTGGTCTTCTCCTCACTGTTATATTGTAAAAACTTTGATAAAAAATGTCTAAATATTAGATAAAGATATAAAAAATATTTTGCACTTCTCCACAATCTGCAAAGTGTTGCCAATTGAGACCAAATGAATACAATGTAAATGTTTTTTGTTTGTTTCTTTTTTTTTTTGTATTATTAAATCTTAGGGAATGTGTGGACTGTAGAGATGAATATTTACAGTCCTGGTATTATTATCCTCACCTGGAAAAAAAAAAAAAAAAACCCCAAGAAATAACAGCACATTAATTCCCGTCTTCCTGTCTGTGTGTCACGGCATTACCGGCGACATCTGTTCCGTGTATTGTCACTTATTTCTCCATTAACCTGCGCCGTGCAGCGATGTGACACCTTCTCAGCTCCGCCAGGAGAAAGACGTTATTTACAAATGTGAAAGCTAACGCGTTTCGGATCTGTCAGTAAAGGTGATCTATCACCTGTTGTGTCATCTCACCTTCAAGTCTCTCTCTTTCATCGCTACTTTGTGACATAAGCACGTCGCTTTCTTGGAAAGGTAATTTGTTTTATTTAAAGGTTTATTTTTCTTTTTTTTTTTTTTTTTTTTATTTGGCTTAAAAATGAATTTCAGATACAAGACTTTTCACATAGCGAAGCTCTTTGGATACAGCGCCCCTGGAAAGTATTCACAGCGCTTCACTTTTTCTACATTTTGTTACGTTACAGCCTTATTCCAAAATGGATTAACCACTTGCTTACCGGGCACATATACCCCCCTTCCTGCCCAGGCCAATTTTCAGCTGTCAGTGCTGTCACTCTTTGAATGACGATTACGCAGTCATGTAACACTGTACACATAGGACATTTTTATCATTTTTTTTTAACACAAATAGAGCTTACTTTTGGTGGTATTTAACCCCGCTGGGGTTTTATTTTTTGCCAAACAAACAAAAAAAGACTGCAGGAGTCTGTGATACTTATGTACATGGGAGGAGTCTGTGATACTTATGTACATGGGAGGAGTCTGTGATACTTATGTACATGGGAGGAGTCTGTGATACTTATGTACATGGGAGGAGCCTGTGATACTTATGTACATGGGAGGAGCCTGTGATACTTATGTACATGGGAGGAGTCTGTGATACTTATGTACATGGGAGGAGCCTGTGATACTTATGTACATGGGAGGAGCCTGTGATACTTATGTACATGGGAGGAGTCTGTGATACTTATGTACATGGGAGGAGTCTGTGATACTTCTGTACATGGGAGGAGCCTGTGATACTTATGTACATGGGAGGAGCCTGTGATACTTATGTACATGGGAGGAGCCTGTGATACTTATGTACATGGGAGGAGTCTGTGATACTTATGTACATGGGAGGAGCCTGTGATACTTATGTACATGGGAGGAGTCTGTGATACTTATGTACATGGGAGGAGTCTGTGATACTTATGTACATGGGAGGAGCCTGTGATACTTATGTACATGGGAGGAGCCTGTGATACTTATGTACATGGGAGGAGTCTGTGATACTTATGTACATGGGAGGAGTCTGTGATACTTCTGTACATGGGAGGAGCCTGTGATACTTATGTACATGGGAGGAGCCTGTGATACTTATGTACATGGGAGGAGCCTGTGATACTTATGTACATGGGAGGAGTCTGTGATACTTATGTACATGGGAGGAGTCTGTGATACTTATGTACATGGGAGGAGTCTGTGATACTTATGTACATGGGAGGAGTCTGTGATACTTATGTACATGGGAGGAGTCTGTGATACTTATGTACATGGGAGGAGCCTGTGATACTTATGTACATGGGAGGAGCCTGTGATACTTATGTACATGGGAGACAGAGGATGAGGAGGATGAGGACGGCTTTGTTATCCATTCCACCAACTCTTCTACATGTTGTGGCTCAATAACACGGCCAGTAGCAGAAACAAAAGGACAGGCGTGCCTCACGGCCATCTGCAGAGGATGCACCAGGTCCACGACCAGCACTGTTGACTGTAGACACAGAGCCTTCTTGCCCTCTTTTAGTGGCCTGTGAGTGTCTGCCTCTCCTTGGTGGCCTTCCAGACATGATGTATATTTTGTTTTGCAACACCGCACTACACTGTATTATATACTGTGTACACCACCAGAAGTGTAGTAGGCTACACTGAATGCAGAATATATATATATAGAGTAGTTAGCCTTCCAAAGCGGCCTATTCCACCGGCTCCTTGTCCACAGTCACTCCTTCCATAGCCCCACCATCATGCACGGAGGAGTCCCCAGAATTATTCGACCACAGAGTCGGGAACATGCTGCTGGAGGATTGCCAGCAATTTGAAGGCTCCGATGTTGGTTCCCAGGTTAAGGAAGGGAGTAACGTGAGCCTAGAGAGAGGAGGTGCCACAGAAGAACAAGAAACTGGCAGTCATGTTTCACAGCAGGGCTCATTCCTGCGCCCAACAAGAATATCTGTGAGGGGTTACAGTGTTGTGACACCAGCACCACCACCCAAGGCCCAATTTTCTGCCCCTGTTTAACAGGGACATGAAATTACAATTCTTGATATAATATTTCACAGCAGGGCCCGTTCCTGTGCTCACCAAGAGTAACTGTGAGGACTTAGTGTTGAGGTACCACCAACACTTAAGGCCCAATTTTCTGCAGAGTATATAGGGCAGGCCGTATAGTATATATACTGCTGTTCAGAGTATATAGGGCCTGAGGGACCTCCACGCCATTTTTTTTTTAAATTTGGGTGCGGGGTTTCCCTTAATATCCTGGTATGGATTTGGGGGGGGGGGGACATGCACGCCATTTTTTTCTGTATTTTTGGTATTTTTATCCATATTGCTGGGATCCGACAATACATTAGAGCCGCGAGCAGTTTTGAATGAAATTTTTTCCTTTAGAAATGTCATTTTGCTGTGGTATTGTTCTAAACACAGGAACGATGCGCTACTTTACAGGCAGACTAAGGACACCCTCAATGCACGATATTTAAAGGAATATTTAACTTTTATTGTTTAACTTTAAGCATTATTAAAATCACTGTTCCTGAAAAAACGGACGTTTTTAAAACTTTTTTTTGCATTGATCCATGTCCCCTGGGGCAGGACCCAGGTCCCCAAACCCTTTTTATGACAATAACTTGCATATAAGCCTTTAAAATTAGCACTTTAGATTTTTCATGCTCGTCTCCCATAGACTTTAACGGTGTTCGCGTGTTCAAGCAAATTTTTTGCCCGTTTGCATGTTCTGCTGCGAACCGAACAAAGGGGTGTTCGGCTCATCCCCAGTAAGAACTCACCACTCTAGGCAAACCATCCCAAGGTTACACCCCCTGCTAGCAAAAGACAAGTGCAGGCTCTGCTAGTAGCATAGAAAGAGCAAAAAAAATGACCGGACGGCCGCAGTGCATCAAGACACCTTTATTGAAGTCAGATAAAATCCAAATAGTCACAAACGATCACATCGATCCCAGAGAAACGGGACAAGGTAAAGCTTTGCTCTTTTTTGCTCTTTCCCTGGCCAAGGTACTTTGGTGATGTCAGCAGGGGGTGATGCTCTTCCCAGGGCTCCGTGATGAACAGAGTGCCCAAATATTCTAGCGGTCCTCGTGGGGGTAGCCCTGCACAGTGAAAGCCAAAAATCTGGCAAACAGTAAAAAGGGGAGCAGAAATCACGATTCTAGTAAAAGGAAAAGGTATTTTCAAAGAAAACTATTATTTTAACTTGAATTAAATTTATTCTACTATTAAAATATTTTTACTTTATCCGTATATCATCTTGGTTTTAAAAATATTTAATTCAATTTAAATGTTATCATTTAATTTAATGCTCAACCCCCAGGGAGATATAAAAGGGACAAGTTATTCTCGCTATGTAATCATTATTACCCGATTAAATGCAAGCAGTGTAAATACCTGAATCCGGTCCGCTATTAACCACTTGCAGCCTACTGTGCAGTCTGTACAGCAGAGCTCAGAGAGGGCACGGGGGAAGCAGCCAAAGGAGCTAATCAGATGCGCTACAGTGCAGAGAGCATGATAATAGGAGGAGAGAGCAGAGCGATAGAGAGATGACCTCATCCGTGTGCTGCTTCTCCTTTCACTGTCTAGTCACAGGGTGGGGGTGGGGACTAGTAAGTGAAAGTGAAACTGCAGCCATGAAAAACCCTTGGCTCCCATGTGTGTAACTCATTTGTGTAATTAGCGGCTTTTTTTCTCAGAGAATAGGTGCAGGAACTCCCCCCTTCTGAGTAACCCCTTGTCTCCACCAGTGGACTGAAAAATACTGAACCCCCCATCAATTGTAGCCTCACTGTGCCCATCAAATGCAGCCAACTGTGCCCATCAAATGCAGCCCTTGTACCCGTCAAATGCGGCCACTTGTGCCCATCATATGCAGCCACTTGTGCCCACCGACCCCCCCCCACTCGTGGGGCTCGTGGCTCTGGCAGCACACACTCCCCCGCGTGCAGCTCTGGCGGCACCCCTGACACTTACCGTCAGGCAGCAGCTCCATGCACCAGAGCGGCGGCGACCTCCGCTCCAGTGTGTGTCTCCTCCGCTCCTCTTGCTAAGCGCCAGGCATCCAATAGGGTGGCCTGGCGCTTTGCAATCAGGAAACAGTTCTGACGCCCTGCCTCCTGATTAGCAGGGAGGAAGGTTATTGTGAAAATAGCAAAAATTAATTCACTATCATCACAAAATTGGGTGGAATCAGAGCCCCTCTCACCCCCGCCATGGGAATTCATGCGTCCGGCGTTCTGAAAGGGGCCCGGGTGCATTGTTTTGGGGGGCGGTGCCCGTGTGCCCACAGTGCACGGGCTGCCACTGGTCTCCACCCCTACCCAACTCCGAGCATCATCCCTTGGTTCCACCTAGGCTTCTCCCTCAACAGCAGATCCCTCCTAGCAACAACTGACCACCCAGAAATATAAGACCCCCTCCCAGCAACAATAGACCCCCCCAGCAGCAACAAGAGATCTTCCAGCAACAATAGACTTCTCCCTCAACAGGAGATCCCTCCCAGCAACAACTGATACCCAGGAATATAAGACCCCTCCCAGCAACAATAGACCCCCCCACACAAAAATAGATCTCCAAAAGTGACAATAGATCCTTCAGTGGTCATCATCAATAGACCCTCCAGCACACCCCAGCACCCCTTGCCATTACATACATTCAGTGCTGGAGATGGAAATGGAGTTGTGGTCTCGCTGAAAAAAAGCCCTGATAAGTACCTATTTGTGTGGTCATGTGATCTCGCATGTGTCAGGCTACAGGGGTGAGGAGAGAGCGCTTGACAATGGCCGCTACCTGTGAGCAGTGACATCACCCATAGACTTACTATGGCCCATCCATTGTCTGCGCTCCCTCCTCTCCCCTGAAGCTACCGCTTTCTGACACGGGAGAGTCGGATCACATGACCGGCCCAACGTGGCCTGAGAATAGGTAAGTATTTCCCACACAGGTTAATATAGGTGTTAGAAGTTGCGAGGGGGGGCCGTTTTAAGATTAATTAGTTGGACCTGGAATCCTGCTTTAAGAGATGAGAAATTTCCCAGAACACTGTGGGTTTGAAAAGGAGACAACACAGCACATAAAAGTATGATGATGGACAACAATCTAAGTGCCAGCAGAATGAGAGTAGTAGTCACTGTGTCGGTTAGCTCAGCAGTTAACACTTTACAGCTGGTTAGCTGGTGTAGTAAGGAGGGGTTCGGGTTCCTGGAGGACTGGGCCGACTTCTCAGTCGATCACCAGTTCTATAGAAGGGACGGACTTCACCTAAATGAGGAGGGTGAAGATCTGCTGGGAGTGAAGATGGCCGAAAAGTTAGAGGGGCTTTTAAACTAGGCGATGTGGGGGAGGGTCCAGAGGTAGAGATAGTCAGTGCGGAACATATTCCAGAGGGTAGTATTGGGGGCATTAGTGGTAGGTTGACTAAAGCACATAAACCCAAGGTATGTATAGTAGCAAGTCCTAGTTACAATCTTGGAACACCCAATAAGAGGATAATATGCGACCGTTCTAAACTATGTGGCATGTTAACCAATACCAGGAGCGTGGCGGACAAGATGGATGAACTAGAGATACTGTTGTACAAGAAGGAGCCCTGTATAGGGGTCTTTTGGTATCCGACTAATCATTAGCTTCCTATATATTCAGATTGATGCTTGTTATGGCTGTAATTTTAGTTTAGCACGATATATGGAATATACTGGAAAGAGATTTGTGTTCATTGGACTGGTCATGTAGATTCTTGAGGGCCTGGATCAAGGCATGTTGAACCAATGGTGTATGGGAGAGCACCGCTCCAAAGTCATCACCTCTCCTAAGAACAGCCGCCGGCTCTGCAATCAGGCAGGGTGCCAGCTCTGTTTGCAACAGAGATAATGGAAAAAATAGAACGCTGGATAGCCGCACTCTAAAAAACTTCACCTTAATTAAAAAATGAATATCAAAGCATCACAGGGCAATACAGACTAACTGCACAGCTGCTGACGCGTTTCACACCAGATATGGTAGCTCAATGGTGTGCCGTCTAATTTTGATACAGTATCTTTAACCACTTGCCGACCAGCGCACGACGATATACATCGGCACAATGGCACGGCTGCGCAAATGGGCGTACAGGTATGTCCCCTTTAAGACGCGGCTTTTTGGGTGCGCGCGTGTGTGCTCCGTGACCACGCCCGCGGGACACTCGATGTCCACTGGTGTCCCGCGATCGTGTCACAGACTGGCAGAACGGGGATATGCCTATGTAAACAAGGCATTTCCCCGTTCTCCCTAGTGACATGACAGGGATCTACTGCTCAACTGTCATTGGGAGTGGTGATCTCTGTCATATGAGTGGAAGCCCCTCCCCCCACAGTTAGAATCATTCCCAAGGACACACTTAACCCCTTGATCGCCCCCTATTGTTTAACCCCTTCCCTGCCAGTGTCATTTACACAGTAATCAGTGCATTTTTATAGCACTGATCGCTGTATAAATGACAATGGTCCCAAAATAGTGTCAAAAGTGTCTGATGTGTCCGCCACAATGTCGCAGTCACGATAAAAAATCGCAGATCGCCACCATTCCTAATAAAAAACAAAATAATAAAAATGTCATAAATCTTTACCCTATTTTGTAGACGCTATAACTTTGGCACAAACTAATCAATATACGCTTATTGCGATTTTTTTTTCTTTTACCAAATATATGTAGAAGAATACATACCGGCCTAAACTGGGGAAAAAAATGTGTTTTTTTATATATTTTTTGGGGGATATTTATTATTGCAAAAAATAAAAAATATTGTGTTTTTTTTTTTTTAAATTGTAAGTCTTTTTTTGTTTATAGCACAAAAATAAAAACCGCAGAGGTGATCAAATACCACCAAAAGAAAGCTCTATTTGTGAGAAAAAAAGGACGTAAATTTTGTTTGGGTACAAGGTCGCATGACCGCACAATTGTCAGTTAAAGTGACGCAGCGCCGTATCGCAAAAAAGTGCTCTGGTCAGGAAGGGGGGTAAAATCTTCCGGGGCTGAAGCGGTTAAAGTTAGTAATATTTTTGGTCTTATTCTTGAAACGACCTGGAAACCAATATGTGTTCTCTTTTGACATCTCTGCGCATTTCCTCTCGGAAAGGCTGCGGAATATTTCGTTTCTCTCCGCTTGGCCCTCAGCCACGAGCGAATGAGAAGCCTATTCTTTGATCAATCCATTTTATCCTCCATCAGTATTCTGCTTATAGTGTAATTATGTTTATAAAGGGCCATCAATCTGCCCTACCTGGCTACACATCTCTGCAGTCCTAAAAAAAAAAAAAAGAACTCGGCTCATTGAAGTAAGCAAAAATAAAAATACCGAGACAGACGGAATTCGTTTTTGGAATTAGACATGAAAACTTTTATTAAACAGATAAATTTGAATGACTTAAAGTCGCTGTTTACAGCTGCAAATGGTGACTCTTTATCTGCCGGCAGACAATTGGAAGAGGAACGGTATTATCACCGAAGGCGCACGTTCGTGATCTGCCAGACATCCAGTCATCAGTTTATTACATACACCCATCTGGTGGAACCGGTCGGGGAATTCTCGTGAGACACCTGGCGCGCAGGAATGCGCATGCGCGTGCCATTTCCCGTAAAAGGGTGTCCAGGCGCGTGAATGCACACAGGAATGTGAACGGGAATGTGCGCGCGCACACGGGTGCAAATATTGGCGCCAGGCGGCCTATTTAAAGTGGAAGTAAACTTCCATCGATTGTTTGTGCCTATAGGTAAGTCTATAACAAGGCTTACATGTAGATACTGTAAATACCTCCTAAATGTGCACCGTTTAGGAGATATTTACCATTTACGCCGCTGATGACGTCATCGGCGCATGCGCTCTGAAGGAACGGCCGGAGTGACGTCACGCAGGAGTGACGTCACGCGGCTCCGGCCGTTCACACAGCTGGAGTTCGCAGACCAGGAAGAATGACGGGTGAAGATGGATGCAGCCTCCAGCAGTGACAACGAGGGCTTCATTTGCAGCTACGTTTCACATAATGTGCTAGTATGCGATGGATACTAGCACATTATGCCTTTACTTTGCAGGTCAGAAAAAAAAAACATTGGTTTACTTCCTCTTTAAAGTGAAGGGCCACCCTGAAAAAAAAAATTTCACCAAAAATCTTTAAAAAAATTCAAATAAAACATTTGAAAAAAAAAATTTTTTTAAACTTACCTGAACCCTTGTTGCTAGGCAGTCTTCCTAATCTGCCTGTTCCTATTCTGCGGCGTGTTCTTCTCCTCGGTGAGCGGCCCTGTTGCCTTCTGGGAACTGTGTGATTTCCCAGAAAACCACGGGGCCATTCACAGAGCGCCGCGCCCCTCGCGCGTGCGCAGTACGAAACTGGCAGTGAAGCCACAAGGATTCTTAGGATGGCGGTGCCGGGACCCGAAAACCGAGGGATGGGTCGGCCTCGGGCGGCCGACATCGCGGGCGCCCAGGACAGGTAAGTGTACTTATTTAAAGTCAGCAGCTACAGTGTTTGTAGCTGCTGACTTTAAAAAAAAAAATTTTTGCTTGCCAGAATCCCGCTTTAACTGCTTACAGACCCGGAAGATTTGGCTGCTTAATGACCAGGCCATTTTTTAGCGATACGGCACTGCGTCGCTTTAACTGACAATTGCGCAGTCGTGCGCCGTTGGACCCAAACAAAATCGACGTCCTTTTTTTCCCACAAACAGGGCTTTCTTTTGGTGGTATTTGATCACTTCTGGGGTTTTAAATCGCAATAAGCGTATATTGATTGGTTTGCGCAAAAGTTATTGCATTTGCAAACTATGGGAAAGATTTATGGCATTTTTATGGCATTTTTACCATTCTTTTTTTTTTTTTTTACTAGTAACAGCATTGATCTGCGATTTTTAGCGGTACTGCAACATTACGGCGGACACATTGGATACTTTTGACACATTTTTGGGACCATTGTCATTTATACAGCGATTAGTGCTATAAAAACGCACTGATTACTGTGTAAATGTCACTGGCAGGGAAGGGGTTAACCACTAGGGGGCAATCAAGGGGTTAAGTGTGTTCCCTAAACATAAAGGATCAAGAGCTATTTAGCAGAGATAAAATATCCAAAACTTTCTCCTGACCTAGTTGCTTCCTGTGAGGAACCAAATAGAGGATATTATTAAGAACCTACCTAAGGGGAAGAGTCCGGGACCAGATGGATTTAATAGTATATATTATGGGAAATTTTCAGAGCTTTTACTCCCACATATGCGGGATTATTTCAAATCACTGACCAAATGTAATGACATCTTGCCAGTGGCCCTTACGGCCTATGTAACAGTGATCCCTAAAGAAGGAAAGGACCCTACACTATGTACGAGTTATAGCCCAATATCTCTTCATTAAGGATGCCTCTGCCCTTGTTCAAGTGCCGTTCCCTGTGTTCATCCTGTGTGCTTCCCTTGTTGCTTACCTGGCTTGCTCCTGACCTGATCTTGGATTCTGCTTCTGACTTGTCACCAGTTCCTGACCCCTCCTCTGTACCTGACTTCGGCTTTGCTTATGATTCGATACCTGCCACCCGCCCATTGATGGCCCCGGCTATTCCTATGACCGTGCTTCTGTCTTCGATCCTGGCTTCCCCTCCAGCTCTGTGCACCGCTGGGTGTTCCTGTCTCAAGTCTGCTGAGAGCCCTGACAAGCCACATGTCTTGGAACCTGCAGTGTATGTGGAGCGCTGGAATTCTGAGCTACTGTTCCTGTCCTGATGGTCCGCCAGTCTCCTTAGGATGGCATCTCCTGCTGTAAGTTCTCCTATTAACATCTGCTAGCACTTCCTTCCTCCTCCTCCTAGCGTTCCTCCTTTCCCTCGGTACCCTGTGTTCCACTCCCAGTGGGGACCAAGCTGGAGATACAAGAGAGACCAACCTCTTCATTTCATGTCTCCTATCAGGTACTTAACAGAACCTCTTTATACCTTCAGAAAAAAAAAAAAAATCTTAAGGCAAATATATATATGTGGGTTGTACTAAAAGTAATGCAAAAAAAACACCCCATCTTTTAAGAGCCAAACGAGGCAGGGAGACCATGGGTGGAACTTTGTATGTGCCACTGAAAAAAATCACAAAAAAATAATAAAAGATAATGTATAAAGATAAAAACAGTAAAGTACAAAATACAATTAAATGCAATAAATAATATCACTTCAAACAGAAGATTGATACAATTTGTGAGGAGATTTCTACTGTTCCGATACCCTCCACGCTTCACACTTCATGCCCACAGGCACAATCATTACTTCCCTCTTTCAACCCCACCACTATAGACGAGGTTGCTAAACTACTTGCTAATGTCCACCTTACCAGCTGCCCTCTGGATCCTGTTCCCTCACAAATGCTACGTTCACCCTCTGGACCTATGCTACACTCTCTAACCCACATCTTCAATCTCTCCCTCTCTTCTGGCATCTTCCCCAACTCTCTAAAACATGCACTTGTCAGACCCATACTTAAAAAGCCCTCACTGGACCCATCCAATCTTAACAACCTATGCCCCATCTACTTGCTCCCCTTCTTTTCCAAATTCCTCGAACGTCTGGTCTACAACCGACTGAGCGTACACCTCGCTGATAATAGCCTTCTTGATCCCCTTCAGTCTGGATTTCGTCCTCAACACTCCACAGAAACTGCTCTCCTAAAACTAACAAACGATCTAATAAGGGCCAAAACCAATCGACACTATTCTGTACTCCTACTCCTGGACCCCTCTGCTGCCTTTGATACGGTTGACCACCCCCTCCTCCTCAAAAAACGACGCACCTTTGATCTCTGTGACTGTACTCTTCGCTGGTTCTCTTCCTACTTATCCAACCGCACCTTTAGCGTTTCCTACAACTCTACTTCCTCTTCTCCTCTTCCTTTCTCAGTTGGGGTCCCCCAAGGTTCTGTTCTTGGACCTCTCCTATTTTCAATCTACTCCTCCTCCTTGGGTCAGCTGATAGCCTCCCACGGCTTCCAATACCACCTCTACGCTGACGACACCCAAGTCTATTTCTCTACCCCTCAGCTCACTCCCTCTGTCTCCTCACGTATCACTAATTTACTATCAGATATATCAGTCTGGATGTCACACCACTTCCTCAAACTCAATCTATCCAAAACCGAACTTATAATTTTTCCTCCTACATATGCCCCTTCCCCTGATCTCTCTGTCAAAATCGATGGCACAATTATAAGCCCATCCCCACATGCCAAGGTTTTAGGTGTAGTCCTGCCTGGACTCTGAACTCTCCTTTAAGCACCACATCCAATCACTGTCCAAATCCTGCCGCTTCAACCTCCGCAACATCTCCAAAATACGCCCCTTTCTAACCAATAACACAACAAAGCCCTTAATTCACTCGCTGGTCATCTCTCGCCTCGACTACTGCAACTCCCTCCTCATTGGCCTACCTCTACATAGTCTATCACCTCTTCAATCCATTATGAATGCTGCTGCCAGACTCATCCACCTTACCAATCGCTCTGTGTCTGCCACTCCTCTCTGTCAATTCCTCCACTGGCTTCCGGTCGGCCAAAGAATTCCATTTAAAATACTAACAACTATGTACAAAGCCATCCACAATTTAGCCCCCAGCTACATCACTAGCCTAGTCTCTAAATACCAACCCACTCGCTCTCTTCGTTCCTCTCAAGACCTCCTGCTCTCTAGCTCCCTCATCACCTCCTCCCATGCTCGCCTCCAGGACTTTACCAAAGCCTCTCCAATCCCTTGGAATGCCCTACCCCAATCTGTCCGCTTATCTCCTACTCTATTAGCTTTTAGACGATCCCTGAAAACCCTTCTCTTCAGAGAAGCCTACCCTACCCACACCTAACTACAACTGTTTTTTTTTTTTCATTTTCTCCATCAGCTCATCCCCCACAGTTATTACCTTTTGTTTCCACTTGACCCTCCTTTCTAGAATGTAAGCTCTAACGAGCAGGGCCCTCTGATTCCTCCTGTATTGATTTGTATTAAGTGTACTGCTTGTCCTCATGTTGTAAAGCACTGTGCAAACTGTTGGTGCTATATAAATCCTGTATAATAATAATAATAAATGATATAATAATAATAATAATAATAAAAAATTCACATATATGGTTCTTCTTGCAATATTAAGGCATACAGGCTCAACGTGTTTCACAAACAGTTTGTTTCTTCAGGATCCTCACCTTAATTGTATATTCTATGTTGTAAATTGTAAATTCTCCAGGCACCAATTGTAGATCTCGTTCCTCAGAACATCATATATAGACATGAATGTTCTTTCAACGACATATAATAAAAGACAGTGCTCATCAACTCTATGGGGTCATCAACCGGGCTCAATCCAAAAGGGTCCAACTATATTGCCAAATCCCCATATTCTATATGGATGCTCTTCTGTCCTATGTTACCTGTCTCAATATAAAACCACTTTCAAGAAGGACACATCCACGTCATCAGGAAAAAGCACGTCTGATTCCAATATGCAGCTTTTTTTATTAACTTACATAGGTTGTTCAAATTTCACATGTTGGTAGAGTAACTCTTTCTCTACAGTAGCTCTTCTTATTCTTCTTTTTCATTGCAGGTAAAAAATGAACTCCAAGCAGAAGCAACGTTCCGTCATTGAGTTATTACTAAATTAGAGGTGCCGGATGTCTGACATCCACAGAAGGCTACAGAATGTTTATGGAGATGACACCATTGAGAACAGCAATGTCTTGTGATTGGTGAGTCTTGTCAATGGTGTCATCCATCTTACGAATCGTTCAGTGGCTGCCACTCCTCTCTGCCAATCCCTCCACTGGCTTCCCATTGCCCAATGGATCAAATTCAAAACACTGACAATAAAATACAAAGCCATTTACAACTCTGCCCTGAGCTACATTGCCAATCTTGTCTCCAAACATCATCCAAACCGTCCTCTCTGCTCCTTCGAAGACCTCCTGCTCTCTAGCTCTCTTGTCTCCCCCTCCAATGCTCATCTCTGGGACTTCCGAAGAGCCTCTCCCATCCCCTGGAACTCACTACTCCAATCTGTCTGCTTATCTTCTATTCTGTCCAATTTTAGGCGATCCCTGAAAACTCATCACTTCAGAAAGGCCTATACTGCCTTTAGCTTACAACCCGAATCTTCTACATCCCTCATCAGTTCATCCCTCACAACTACTACCTTTTGTTTCACCAGCCCCTTCCTATTAGATTGTAAGCTCCCAGGAGCAAGGCCCTCCTAACCCTCTTGTATTGCATTGTATTGTTGCTGTATTGTCTCCCTTTACAGTAAAACCTTGGATTGTGATCATAATTCCTTCCGGAAACATGCTTGTAATCCAAAGCACTTGTATATCAAAGCAAATTTCCCCATAAGAAATAATTGAAACTCAGATGATTCGTTCCACAACCATTTATTCATAAATCCTTCAGTTTATAGTCCATATAAAAAGATTATAGCAATGTGATTTTGTAACCATAAAATGTCCATCCACAAATGGAATCCTCCACAAGGGGATTAGAAGTAAAATCCAGCAGGAGCAACAAAGTATAAATGAGAAGAGAGGCGCCTCTAAGTGTAGCAATATGTTGCTAAATGTTGTACCTTCATTAAATGTAACCAAATTGCTACACTTAGAGGCTCCTCTCTTCTCTTATATACTCTGTTGTGACATGACGCTACTTGTATATCAAGACATCGCTTGTATATCAAGTCAAAATGTATTAAAAAATGTTGCTTGTCTTGCAAAACGCTCTCAAACCAAGGTTTTACTGTATATTGTAAAGTGCTGTGTAAACTGTTGGCGCTATATATATACCTGTATGATAATAATAATAATAATAATGATAATAAAAATAATGGTGTCATCTCCATAAAGCAACTGCAACTGCTGAGACAATTAACAGGTTGGCCAGGAGTATATTATTACAATATATCATGTAACAGACAATAGCATACATTGCCTTGAAAAAGTTTTCATACCCCTTGAAATTTCCTACATTTTGTCATGTTACAACCAAAATTGTAAATGTATTTTATTGGGATTTTATGTGATGGACCAACACAAAGTGTCACATAATTGTGAAGTGGAAGGAAAATGATTAATGGCTTTCAAAATTGTTTACAAATATGTGAAATGTGTGGGGTACATTTGTATGGCGCCCCCCGGAGTCAATACTTTGTAGAACCCCCTTTCTCTGCAATTACAGCTGCAAGTCTTTTTGGGGGTGTCTCTACCAGCTTTGCACATCTAGAGAGGACATTTCTGCTCATTCTTCTTTGTAAAATATCTCAAGCTCTCTCAGATTGGATGGAGAGCGTCTGTGAACAGCAATTTTCAAGTCTCAATGGGATTCAGGTCTGGACTTGGCTGTAACATGACAAAATGAGGAAAATGTCAAGGGGTATGAATACTTTTTCAAGGCACTGTATAACAGATCAGCTTATTATGACCACTGACAGGTAAAGTGAGTAACATTGATTATCTCGTGATTAGTGGTTTCTAAAAGTGGGTGAGAGTTATTAGACATAAAGTGAACTTGTTATCCCTGAAGTTGTAATCACAGGACTTTTTTTTTAATGAGGGTTAATTGTCCATAAAGTACTAGGGACACAAAGCACCAGCAAGTGTTTTCCATTTAAGAATGAAGAGCATCAGACCAAAGAAGATTTGGCTCAGCTGTGTAAAAATTGTCCAGCAGAAGAAGAACTTTAAAAAGCAAGACGAAACTGTAGTATATTAGAGATGGGCACGGCAGATGATTTTAAAAATGAAGACACTACAGATGATAAAGTCAGGGCCGGATTTGCCACAAGGCCACCGAGGCCAGGCCTCGGGGCGGCAGTGGTGCAGGGGCGGTGCCGCTCCTGCGGCGACTTCGCGGCCTTCCCCCTATTCGGGCTGCCCATTAAACTCTATTAGGGGCACCGGTGCCCATAGAAAAGATGGCCGCGAGCCAACCACGCAACGGCGCATGCGCCGTTCCGAAGCCGGTCGGGCTCGGGAAAGCTCGTACGCGCTCGGCCGGGCGGCGCATGCGCAGTAGCGTGATTGCGCAGCCCGGCGCCATTTTTGAAAAAATCAATGTAATGTCAGCGGTGCGGCAGCGGGGGAGAGAGATGACATCTCTCATTGCCCGCACCGCTGTTCCGCCCTCCTCCATCTGATAGAAGGCAGCATGGCAAGTGACACACATCCCCATCTGGTGGCAGGGAGCATGGCAAGTGACATCCCCATCTGGTGGCAGTGTGGCAAGTGACATCCCCATCTGGTGGCAGTGTGGCAAGTGACATCCCCATCTGGTGGCAGGCATGGTGGCAAGTGACATCCCCATCTGGTGGCAGGCATGGTGGCAAGTGACATCCCCATCTGGTGGCAGGCAGCGTGGCGAGTGACATTCCCATCTGGTGGCAGGCAGCGTGGCAAGTGACATCCCCATCTGGTGGCAGGCAGCGTGGCAAGTGACATTCCCATCTGGTGGCAGGCAGCGTGGCACGTGACATTCCCATCTGGTGGCAGTGTGGCAAGTGACATTCCCATCTGGTGGCAGGCATAGTGGCAAGTGACATCCCCATCTGGTGGCAGGCATAGTGGCAAGTGACATCTTCATCTGGTGGCAGGCATAGTGGCAAGTGATATCTCCATCTGGTGGGAGGCATAGTGGCAAGTGACATCTTCATCTGGTGGCAGGCATAGTGGCAAGTGATATCCCCATCTGGTGGCAGGCATGGTGGCAAGTGACATCCCCATCTGGTGGCAGGCAGCGTGGCAAGTGACATCCCCATCTGGTGGCAGGCAGCGTGGCGAGTGACATTCCCATCTGGTGGCAGGCAGCGTGGCAAGTGACATCCCCATCTGGTGGCAGGCAGCGTGGCAAGTGACATCCCCATCTGGTGGCAGGCAGCGTGGCAAGTGACATTCCCAACTGGTGGCAGGCAGCGTGGCACGTTACATTCCCATCTGGTGGCAGTGTGGCAAGTGACATTCCCATCTGGTGGCAGGCATAGTGGCAAGTGACATCTCCATCTGGTGGCAGGCATAGTGGCAAGTGACATCTCCATCTGGTGGCAGGCATAGTGGCAAGTGACATCTTCATCTGGTGGCAGGCATAGTGGCAAGTGACATCTCCATCTGGTGGCAGGTATAGTGGCAAGTGACATCTTCATCTGGTGGCAGGCATAGTGGCAAGTGATATCTCCATCTGGTGGGAGGCATAGTGGCAAGTGATATCTCCATCTGGTGGGAGGCATAGTGGCAAGTGATATCCCCATCTGGTGGCAGGCATGGTGGCAAGTGACATCCCCATCTGGTGGCAGGCAGCGTGGCAAGTGACATCCCCATCTGGTGGCAGGCAGCGTGGTAAGTGACATCCCCATCTGGTGGCAGGCATGGTGGCAAGTGACATCCCCATCTGGTGGCAGGGAGCATGGCAAGTGACATCCCCATCTGGTGGCAGTGTGGTAAGTGACATCTCCATCTGGTGGCAGGCATAGTGGCAAGTGACATCTCCATCTGGTGGCAGGCATAGTGGCAAGTGACATCTTCATCTGGTGGCAGGCATAGTGGCAAGTGATATCTCCATCTGGTGGGAGGCATAGTGGCAAGTGACATCCCCATCTGGTGGCAGGCAGCATGGCAAGTGACATTCCCATCTGGTGGCAGTGTGGCAAGTGACATCCCCATCTGGTGGCAGGCAGCGTGGCAAGTGACATCCCCATCTGGTGGCGGGCATGGTGGCAAGTGACATCCCCATCTGGTGGCAGGGAGCATGGCAAGTGACATCCCCATCTGGTGGCAGTGTGGCAAGTGACATCCCCATCTGGTGGCAGGCATAGTGGCAAGTGACATCTCCATCTGGTGGCAGGCATAGTGGCAAGTGACATCTTCATCTGGTGGCAGGCATAGTGGCAAGTGATATCTCCATCTGGTGGGAGGCATAGTGGCAAGTGATATCTCCATCTGGTGGGAGGCATAGTGGCAAGTGATATCTCCATCTGGTGGGAGGCATAGTGGCAAGTGACATCCCCATCTGGTGGCAGGCAGCGTGGCAAGTGACATTCCCATCTGGTGGCAGTGTGGCAAGTGACATTCCCATCTGGTGGCAGTGTGGCAAGTGACATTCCCATCTGGTGGCAGGCATAGAGGCAAGTGACATCCCCATCTGGTGGCAGGCAGCGTGGCAAGTGACATCCCCATCTGGTGGCAGGCATAGTGGCAAGTGACATCTCTATCTGGTGGCAGGCATAGTGGCAAGTGACATCTCCATCTGGTGGCAGGCATAGTGGCAAGTGATATCTCCATCTGGTGGCAGGCATAGTGGCAAGTGATATCTCCATCTGGTGGGAGGCATAGAGGCAAGTGACATCCCCATCTGGTGGCAGGCAGCGTGGCAAGTGACATCCTCATCTGGTGGCAGGCATAGTGGCAAGTGACAAGCGATGGTGGCAAGTGACACGCTCAGGGCTCCCAATGATTCTGCATTATGGTGAGTTGAACTATTTCATTTTATATTACAATGTAATGATAGAAATAATGCGTTTCAATCATCCTGACACCATAACAACCATGGTGCCGGGGATGATTGAAGCACTAACACCAGCCATTGCCCGCGAAAAATCCTTACCCCTCGCGCACTTACCCTGAAGTATTTTCAGTCTGTAAAATTAAAGCCAGTTATTTTCAGTGTTCTCTGGTGTGGAGATATGTTTTTAATTGATCTATTGTAGCAGTCATCGATAAAGGACGAGAATGGTGGTGTGTGTGTATGTGTTTGTGTGTGTGTGTGTGTGTGTGTGTGTGGGGGGGGGGGGAATCGGCATTGAAGGACCCGGCCTTGGGGCGGCAAAGGGAGTAAATCCGGGCCTGGATAAAGTGGTGTAAAAATTGGCCTGCAGCAGGATAGTTATGATGAGTAAGACCAGGGGCGGCCCATCCATTAGGGGCGCCCGGGCACCGCACCCTCTATCTCCTTTATGGTTAATGGATAGATTCATGCATAGCAGACTCTCGAATGGCCGCCGAGGAGGAGGGGGGAAACAGAAGCCACCGATACCCGTGGAGAGCAGAGGAAGCGAAAGCCATTGCCGCCGCCGCCGCCGAGCAAGGGAAGCCGCCGGTGAAGCGCTGCATAGATGGGGTAAGTGCACCAAAAAAAAAATTACCACCGGCCACCACTGAGCAAGACTAGGCAATATTGAGAGATGCGACGAACAAGCAGTTGTTTTCGAATCAGAATTTACAGACAACAGATGATAAAGCAGTGCAAATATTGGCCAGCAGAAAGGCGGTTTTCATGAGCAACACTAGTATGAAATGTACTGATAGAGACAAGGAGCAGGCAGGTCATTTCATTAAAAAATTAACAGATCACATGATAAAGCAGTATAAAAATGATCCAGTGGTGGGACAAAATTAAGCCAAAATGTATATACAGTATCTGACAAAAGTGAGTATACCCCTCACATTTGTGTAAATCTTTTCTTCTATCTTTTCATGTGACAACACTGAAGAAATGACACTTGTCTACAATGTAAAGTAGTGAGTGTACAGCTTGTATAACAGTGTAAATTTGCTGTCCCCTCAAAATAACTCAACACACAGCCATTAATGTCTAAACTGCTGGCAACAAAAGTCAGTACACCCCTAAGTGAAAATGTCCAAATTGGGCCCAAAGTGTCAATATTTTGTGTGGCCCCCATTATTTTCCAGCACTGCCTTAACCCTCCTGAGCATGGAGTTCACCAGAGCTTCACAGGTTGTCACTGGAGTCCTCTTCCCCTCCTCCATGATGACATCACAGAGCTGGTGGATGTTAGAGACCTTGCGCTCCTCCACCTTCTATTTGAGGATGTCCCACAGATGATCAATAGGGTTTAGGTCTGGAGACATGCTTGGCCAGTCCATCACCTTTACCCTCAGCTTCTTTAGCAAGGCAGTGGTGGTCTTGGAGGTGTGTTTGGGGTGGTTATCATGTTGGAATACTGCCCTGCGGCCCAGTCTCTGAAGGGAGGGGATCATGCTCTGCTTCAGTATGTCACAGTACATGTTGGCATTCATGGTTCCCTCAATGATCTGTAGCTCCCCAGTGCCGGCAGCACTCATGCAGCCCCAGACCATGACACTCCCACCACCATGCTTGACTGTAGGCAAGACACACTTGTCTTTGTACTCCTTACCTGGTTGCCACCACACACACTTGTCACCATCTTGGTCTCATCAGACCACAGTTTCAGTAATCCATGTCCTTAGTCTTTTTGTCTACAGCAAACTGTTTGCAGACTTTTTTGTGCATCGTCTTTGGAAGAGGCTTCCTTCTGGGACTACAGTCATGCAGACCAATTTGATGCAGTGTGCGGAGTATGGTCTGACCACTGACAGGCTGACCCCTTCAACCTCTGCAGCAATGCTGGCAGCACTAATACGTCTATTTCCTAAAGACAACCTCTTGATATGATGCTGAGCACATGCACTCAATTTCTTTGGACGACCATGGTGAGGCCTGTTCTGAGTGGAACCTGTCCTGCTAAACCACTGTATAGTCGTGGCCACCATGCTGCAGCTCAGTTTCAGGGTCTAGGCAATCTTCTTATGGGCCGCTCCAGATGATGCCTTGATGACGAAATGCGTAGAACGGAGCTTCTAGCGTCTTTGCGTCACTTACGGTCTGAAGCCGTGGACTGTCTCGGCTTTCTGTGTTTTTTAAACAACCTTTAACATACAGCGTAAATGTGAGTATGTTTTTTTACTAGTTGGAACAAATAAACCCTTTTAAAACGGTATTCTACAATGGGAGTATCTCTCTTCTACATGTGGTAGTCACAGATGAACACATATTAAGAGCATACTAAGAGCATACTAAGCCGTGGATCTGGATAATGCTGCACAGTGGCAAATACTGTGAACACGCAATACCCCCCTTGAGGGGTGAGTATTTCTGGTGAGTGCATTACCTATAGGAGCTGTCTGGAAAGGTTCCACCTGTTGGTGGCACTGTCGGACATTTGACTTGCAGTACTGGTGTCCACCAACGGGTGTCTCCTGACAGTCTGGAACTGTCAGGAAAGGTTTCACCTGCTGGTGGCACTATCTGATCCTGGGGCCGCAGTACTGGCATCCACATGTTTTCTGGCAGTGTGGAGCCGACATTATCTCCTGCAATCAGGCGTCATTTGAGCCTGATTGCAGGAGATGTATATTAATACCCGACAAACACACACACACTTGCCTTGGTATCTTCCTTGCGCCTTGACCTGAACCTGTTATCTCTGAACCTGACCTTGTCTCTCTACCTGTTACCTGAACCCTGTGCCCTGTACCTGAACCTGTCCCTCCTGTGACCCTGTTACCTTGTACCTTTGCCCTGCAGCCTGATCTGTCCATCCTCTCTATGTCCTGTTTGCTCCCTGCCCCCATCTGCTAATCTCCTGTTGATGATCCTGGCCTGGCTACGTTTACGATCCTGGTATTCCCTATTTATTGTATATACCTGTCTGACTTTTGTTATTTGTAGGTCTCTGTCTGGTAGTTGGTTTGTTGTGTACTGTGTTGTATTGGAGGTGTTTTTTTTTTTTTACAGTATATTTCACTCACATTAATAAATGATTCTATTTTCACTTTACATTGTTTGGTTTCCTCTGCTGCTGTCCACGCCATTGTAGTCACACCTGATTCATGACAGGGGCACTATAGGGAGCACCAGCACTAGGACTGCATATATTTACTTTCCAAGAAGAGTACATTTTTTCTCACGCACTGAAGTCACGTATAATTGAAGAGCACCTGTCACTCTGGATTTTTCATAATGATTGTGTATACAGTGTGGAGAACAAGTATTTAATATGCTGCCGATTTTGCAGGTTTTCCTACTTACAAAGCATGTAGAGGTCTGTCATTTTTATCATAGGTTCTCTTCAACTGTGAGAGACGGAATCTAAAACAAAAATCCAGGAAATCACATTGTATGATTTTTAAGTAATTAATTTGCATTTTATTATATGACATAGGTATTTGATACATCAGAAAAGCAGAACTTAATATCTGGTACAGAAAACTTTGTTTGCAATTACAGAGATCACACGTTTCCTGTAGTTCTTGACCAGGTTTGCACACACTGCAGCAGGGATTTTGGCCCACTTCTCCATACAGACCTTCTCCAGACCCTTCAGGTTTTGGGGCTGTCGTGGGCAATACAGATTTTCAGCTCCCTCCAAAGATTTTCTATTGGGTTCAGGTCTGGAGACTGACTAGAACACTCCAGGACCTTGAGATGCTTCTTATGGAGCCACTCCTTAGTTGCCCTGGCTTTGTGTTTCGGGTCATTGTCATGCTGGAAGACCCAGCCACGACCCATCTTCAGTGCTCTTACTGAGGGAAGGAGATTGTTGGCCAAGATCTCACGATACATGGCTCCATCCATCCTCCCCTCAATATGGTGTAGTCGTCCTGTCTCCTTTGCAAAAAGGCAGCCCCAAAGAATGATGTTTCCACCTCCATGCTTCACGGTAGGGATAGTGTTCATGGGGTTGTACTCATCCTTCTTCCTCCAAACACGGCGAGTGGAGTTTAGACCAAAAAGCTCTATTTTTGTCTCATCAGACCACCTGACCTTCTACCATTCCTCCTCTGGATCATCCAGATAGTCACTGGCAAACTTCGGACGGGCCTGGACAGGCACTGGCTTGAGCAGGGGGACCTTGCGTGCGCTGCAGGATTTTAATCCATGACAGCGTAGTGTGTTATGAATGGTTTTCTTTGAGACTGTGGTCCCAGCTCTCTTCAGGTCATTGACCAGGTCCTGCCGTGTAGTTCTGGGCTGATCCCTCACCTTCCTCATGATCATTGATGCCCCACGAGGTAAGATCTTGCATGGAGCCCCAGACCAAGGGAGATTGACAGTCATCTTGAACTTCTTCCATTTTCTAATAATTGTGCCAACAGTTGTTGCCTTCTCACCAAGCTGCTTGATTATTGTCCTGTAGCCCATCTCAGCCTTGTGTAGGTCTACAATTTTATCCCTGATGTCCATACACAGCTCTCTGGTCTTGGGTATTGTGGAGAGGTTGGAGTCTGTTTCATTGAGTGTGTGGACAGGTGTCTTTTATACAGGTAACGAGTTCATACAGGTGCAGTTAATACAGGTAATGAGTGGAGAACAGGAGGGCTTCTTAAAGAAAAAATAACAGGTCTGTGAGAGCCGGTGTTCTGACATATACTGTCCTCCTATCGGATAGTGTCCGCGCTTGCGCAGTACGGAGCAGAAGGAGATGCCAAAAGTGTCCGAAGTTGATCAGCTGACCATCAGCTGTACACGGCGCTTCGGCACTTGTTAGCGATGGCAGTGTAAGAAGGCCCCTCGCGGGCTCGCTTCGCTCGCCACGCTTCGGGCACGGCCTCGCTGCGCTCGGCAACTATTTATTCTCACTCTATGTCCACTTGGATAGTAGGGAATGAACCTGGACATAGGGTGAGAATAAAAGCGCAGGCGCCGTGTACAGCTGATGATCAGCTGTTAAACTTCGGAGACTTTCGGCGTCTCGTTTGTCCTCCGTACTGCGCCTGCGCAGTACAGGGCGGACACTATATGATAGGGGACTGTATTTGACAAGACACCGGAATTCTTACTGGTTGGTAGGTGATCAAATACTTATGTCATCCAATAAAATGCAAATACACTTTTTAAAAATCATACAAAGTGATTTTTTGGATTTTTGTTTTAGATTCCGTCTCTCACAGTTGAAGAGAACCTATGTTAAAAATTACAGACCTCTACATGATTTGTAAGTAGGAAAACCTGCAAAATCGTCAGTGTATCAAATACTTGTTATCCACACTGTATATATTGATTTTCAACACTAGTCACTTTTTATGATTGCACTATTAAGCATATGAGTTTTGTTTGGCACTAGTCACTTTATAATCTATGCACTTAAGTTTATATAGTGCTGGCATAGGTGTGCGCAGCCTATTGCATTAGGGTGTGCACCCTTAAGCTCAAACACACATGCATGTGCGGGTGTCTACATATATATGACCCCGGAACATTGATCTCCCTACCGGCACAGTGAAAGAGAAGAACATAAACACTTCTCTTATGGCAGAGCCGGTAAGAGGGAGCTCTTTCCCCTGTTTCTGCTGCTACACAGAGCGATAACACTAATGTGCATGGGGTGATTAGGGTGTGCCTGGGCACACCCGGCACACCCTGTGCGCACGCCTATGAGTGCTGGTTAGAGAGCGGGCTGGGAGCACCCATACCCCAGTTTATAGAACAGCGCCACACCTACTTCTTTTTAAACCTCTTTAGCCGCGTACACATGAGCGGAATGTCCGACAGAAAAAGTCAGACGGGAGCTTTTCATCGTCTATTCCGATCGTGTGTGGGCCTCATCTGACTTTTTTTTTTTTCGAAAATTCTGACGGACCTAGAAATGGAACATATTATAAATATTTCTGACGGAACCAATTCCTATCGGGAAAACCGATCGTCTGTATGCTGTTCCGATGGACCAAAAACGACGCATGCTCTGAAGCAAGTACGAGACGGAAGCTATTGGCTACTGGCTATTGAACTTCCTTTTTCTAGTCCCATCACAAGTGTTGTACATCACTGCATTCTGGACGGTCGGACTTTGGTTTGACCGTGTGTAGACAAGACCGCTTGAATGGAATTCGGTTGGAGTTCCGTTGGAGAAACCTTCGGAGTTTATTCCGAAGGCAAAACCAGTCGTATGTATGCGGCATAGCCCTATACTCCACCCAGGTGGTCGTATCTGTAGGGGCAGCAGTTCTCATTAAATGTAACCATTTGCGTGGAACCACCCATAAACCTTTCTCAATCTTCTTATAGCCTAGGCCATCTTTATGTAGAGCAATAATTCTTTTTTTTTTTTCAGATCCTCAGAGAGTTCTTTGTCATGAGGTGCCATGCTGAACTTCCAGTGACCAGTATGAGAGAGTGAGAGTGATAACACCAAATTTAACACACCTGCTCTCCATTCACACCTGAGACCTTGTAACACTAAAACGAGTCACATGACACCGGGGAGGAAAAATGGCTAATTGGGCCCAATTTGGACATTTTCACTTAGGGGTGTACTGACTTTTGTTGCCAGCGGTTTAGACATTAATGGCTGTGTGTTGAGTTATTTTGAGGGGACAGTAAATTTACACTGTTATACAAGCTGTACACTCACTACTTTACATTGTAGCAAAGAGTCATTTCTTCAGTGTTGTAAAAGTTGGCAAGACTAGGCTTGGAGCGGGTGATCGCCGCCATGCAGGTCAGCGGGACTGGGGGGGGGGGGTGGAGTGCGAGGTGGGGGTTCAGTGTAAGTTCACCTTACAGATTTTTTCGTAAAGGTGAACTTACACTTTAATGCAGTAATTTACAGCATTGAGCTGGTTGCTAAGGAGCAGGCCGGGAAGCCGGTTGCCGAGTCCTTAACAACGGATGACTCATCCTGGTGACAGCTGATTGTAAAAAAAAAAAAAAAACATGGCGACAATTAAAAATGATGACAAAAAACAGCATGCCCATTTAAAAAAAAAAATGTCATGGCCCCCCCCCCCCCCCCCCGAGATCCAAACCAGACCCTTATCCGATCATGTAGTCCAGCAGGTCAGGAAAAAAAGGGGGAGGGGTAAGCGAGCGCCTCCCCCCTCCTGAACCATACCAGGCCACATGCCCTCAACATGGGAGGGTTGGTGCTTTGGGGCAGGGGGGCTTTGCCAAAATTAGGCAAGACTAGACCGCAATGTGGAGACAAGCCACAAGCAGGTGAACACAATCATTTAGAGCGTCAGCCAGCAGATGTCAGAACTGTGAAAAATTGGCCAGCAGCAGTTCTTGTGGTTTTGGAACCGGCAATTCAAGAGAGATTTCCTGGGTAGAAACAAACAAAAATGAAATGTCAAAAAGGGTTAAAAACTTCCTAAACTACACAAAACAAAACCAAAAAAAAAGTTTTCCTTTTAAATCCAAATGAAATGAATGCACCCGCCGTCTCCGGCAGTAAACACTTCTTCCTTCAGCTTCCTGCTTTCGCACCTTTTTTCTCGTAACTTGCATTTAAAAAAAAAACGTTCTTTCTTTGACTCCCTACATGACTTCCTTTTCATTTGTCAGTCATGTCACCTGTGTTTACCGATTCCCAACAGCCGCACGGGCAGTGACCTTAATTTCTTTTAATTTATTATGTGGAAAAGCCTGCACCGGCTACTTGTGGATTAGACCGCGCCGATATGAAATCTGTCAATTAACCTTCACTTTTCGCAGGCATATTTTGCTGTAAATAACAGCGATCCCGCATTAAAATTATTAATATTTCCAGTCGGCATTAACCGTGTGCCACTAATCTGTGCTTAGTCATTCCGTAAAAAGCGTCAATGAAATTATTTGCTGTAAGTGAAATTCACCACAGCCTGTGTCGGCCGTAATCCTTGAAAACCAACTAGCCGGTCATTTCAATTTCGACGTCGGATAAAATGCGGCGAGGGGCAATTATGAGACCTGATTTACAGACAGGCCTGGGGTCACGGCATCTGGAATGGGATGAGAAATTGCCGACGCGTCTGGATGTTGAGTCCCGGCCAATGAGGTGCAGGGGAAACCAGGACATGATATTCATCAACATATCTGATCTTCTGAATGTTTGGAAAACACTGGTTTTAGTGGAGCTGGACCACTTTATGTCATTCTACTTGGTTGAAAGCTGAAGTAACAAGAGGGCTTCCCCGGTCTGAACACCCCTGGATAGGCGACAGGGCGTGCAAGGCAACAAGTAGCCCGGGTGCCAGGGATCCAGGTTGTAGACAGTTGCCCTGAGAACGTAGCCAGCAAGGACTGAATCTAGGCAGTAGACAGGAGTCTCAGAGGCCTCCCGAGGAGGTTCTGTAGCTGGCAGCCTATGTACCCATTGGAAGGAAGAGAGGAAAGATCAATGGTGACGCACATCCACAGAGTCCTATGATGGTATAAGAGAGACAACCTCAGCCTGGGCTCCCGCCAGGCCAGGCCCCCAACGCGTTTCACTCCGCTCCCCGGAGCTTAGTCTTGTAGTTATGTAGATTCCCATGACTAAGCTCGGGAGGGGGTGGAGTGAAACGTGTTGGGGGCATGGCCTGGCAGGAGGCCAGGCCCAGACTGAGGAGCCCAGGCATTACCCACACTCAGGGCCGGTACAAGGCAGGGGCGGAAGGGGCGGATGCCCTGGGTGGTACAATTTGCAGGAGGGAGGGGGGCGCAGGTGAAGTGTCAGCAGTAGGTTTCACAGTACACACAAGCCGGTGCCGCTAATAGCTGTGCCCGTACTGTAGTTGTCTGTCCCTGTAACAATGTGCCAAGTCCGCTCCTGCACCCGGCACAAGCCTAGACAGAGACAGACCGCACCCGCCCTTCCCTGGTAAGCGCTTCACTCCCGTATGAAGACGCTTCGTAGTCCGGTCCCGGCCGCGCAATCATCTGGGACCTGTCGCGTGTCCCAGGTGATTGCCTAGAGGGAGGGGGGAGAGCTGATCTCCCTTCCTGCGCCAAGGGAAGTGACTTCAGGAGCCCAGACGCCGAAGGAGGCAGATTACGAGGGACCCCCTAGCAACAGGCATTAAAGAGGTGAGTAAAAAAAAAACAATGTCTACAAATTATTTTTTTATTTTTTTTTTTCATGCACATTAATGATTTTTTTTTTTTTTTGGGTGGAACTCCACTTTAAGAGCTATGGGCGGAAGTGATGTTTTGGTATGGTATGGAGATGGGTGGGGGCCATCTTCCCCTCACTCGTCTCCATGTCCAGCAAGGGTGAGCATCCAATCACCTCCGCCGCAGCCGACGGCTCCAGTAAGTGGTGAAGGGCACCGGAGCGCGGCGGGAAGGGGGGGCCCTCTCCCGCTGCCGATAAAAGTGATCTTGCGGTGAATCCGCCACAGAGACCACTTTTATTCTGAAACCGGACCGCTCACTGAAGAAGAGGATAATGGGGTTATGGTAGCTAGCTGCTGCCATAACAAAGATACTCCTCTTCAAAGTACCGACGTATAAGGACGGTGGGCGGTCTGGAAGTGGGACGGTGGGAGTGGAATTGGCGCACATCACTTTGATGAAGGATTTTGGTGGATCAATGAGCTTTTGTTTCAATATCTTTCCATCGCTTAAGTTGGACTGTATTACCATAATGATTTGCATATGTTGGAGCATATATCTATTTTTTATCTATTTTTTGGATATGCCATATGGACACTTTTCATTATGTACGGGTATTTTATGTTGATCATTTCACAATGCTAATATTTCGGAGATTTGTAGATTAATTTAGTGCTCTACTGTGGAATTATTTATCTCTCTCTTTTTTACATTGACATTTGTTTCACCTCAATTGCATGTTTATTGAATATTAAGTAGCAGCACAAACAGGTGTTTTTTTCATTAGCGCAGTGCCCACACATATAAGTACCAGGACAGGGTCATCCAGTGCCCAGGGCAAGAATACTAAATCGCGCCCCAACTCCCCTCTGTTAACCTCGTGCCGACCGCCTGCCGCAGATATACTGCTGGCAGGGCCGGTACAAGGCAGGGGCAGAAGGGGCGGATGCCCCGGGCGGTAAAATTTGCAGGAGGGAGGGAGGGGGGCGCAGGTGAAGTGTCAGCAGTGGGTTTCACAGTACACACAAGCCGGTGCTGCTAATAGCTGTGCCCGTACTGTAGTCGTCTGTACCTGTCCCTGTAACAATGTGCCAAGTCCGCTCCTGCACCCGGCACAAGCCTCGACAGAGACAGACCGCACCCGCCCTTCCCTGGTAAGCTCTTCACTCCCGTATGAAGACGCTTCGTAGTCCGTCCGGTCCCGGCGGCGTGACGTCACTCACGGCCAGAGGCGGGATGGGAGGAGCATAGAGAGCTGCTGCCGAAGCTGCGACCTGGAGGTGGAGGAGCCGCTGAGGAGGAACCAGGCCAGCAAAGTGTGTATATGATTGCACAGAATTAAACACTAAACAGATAATGATTGCCAAATGCCATTTGCAGATTAATAAAAGAACTGTCTGGATCAGATGAGGGGAGGAGGCTGAGGGGGTTAATTACCAATGCTACCTATTTTTAATTTCGGTAATATGCAGCATGGGGGGGGTAATGTACTGCCACTGGTCACTGATGCATTAGTGGCTGACCAGTGGCAGTACATTAACCCCCTCATGCTGCATATTACAGAAATTAAAAATAGCAATGGTAATTAACCCCCCCCCCCCCCCCCTCAGCCATGCAGTCACTACTCTCATAAAATAGGGTATTTGGGGGACAGTTCTGCAATTAAACATGTATGCATCACGTATACTGTACGCACATTACCACCATGCACAATAACACACGTTAATGGCAGAAGTTCCCAACCTGCATATTTGATCTATGTGCACCTCGAATCCAAGTAGTGTCCTGAAGAAGAAGTAGAGAGGATTCCAGGGATGGGTCCTTGACAGGAGATACATGTCCCCATAATTTGGGTTATGGTCCCTTTAAGGGAGATGAACTGAATGCAGTTTGGAATATTCTGGGGTTCTTGCCCATACAGGGTGAGGGGTTCTCTTTGGAAATGGGTAAACTGACTTGTGATTTGCCCAGCATTGGTAAGTTCTCATTTTGGACCAAAAACTCGGAGACTCAGAATTACTTTGAGTGGGACTTTGTTCTGAAAGGTTTGACCTGCCTGCAGGGGATGCCTAAAAAGGGGCAGGAAGGAGTCATAATCTGTCTATGAGGTGGAGTATGAGACGGTTCACAGCTGTGTGGACTGTCTGGTGACTGAGATAGTAAGAAAAGTGTTTGCTGAGCTCCTGCAGCCTTTGTGGCACACTGAAGCAGACCGGACCCCTAGACCCTGGTGTGGGACTTGTATACTGGCGGAGAGTTGTTTTTTTTTTCATTATGACAGAATTATGGATGTTTGTGTTTATTTTTGATGAATGAAGCTGTTTTGTTTGCTTGATTTTGAAAAACAATAAATGTTTTATTTTTTTTTTTTGGGGGGGGGGGCTGGTGATCCTGGGCTCCCGATATTGCAGTATATACTTTATTTATTTTCTGTCTTGAACAAGATACAAGTTATGCAGGTGTACAGAAGGCTTTACATAAGTCTCATAGAAGCCTCACACTAAGGTTTAAGAGTGAGTCGGATATAAAATAAATAAAGAAAAGAAAATATCGTTATTGGCCAGCTACTTGTAAAGGAAGGTGACATAGCCGGTAATCTGGAGCTATTCATATTATCACTTCAACTCAGAGAAACGGGAGGTAGGCTAATATTAGTGGCAATCCTGATAACAACGGCCCCTCAAAATAACTCAATACACAGCCATTAATGTCTAAACCGCTGGCAACAAAAGTGAGTACACCCCTAAGTGAAAATGTTTAAATTGGGCCCAAACTGTCAATATTTTGTGTGGCCACCATTATTTTCCAGCACTGCCTTAACCCTCTTGGGCATGGAGGTCACCAGAGCTTCACAGGTTGTCACTGGAGTCCTCTTCCCCTCCCCCATGGTGACATCACGGAGCTGGTGGTTGTTGGAGACCTTGCGCTCCTCCACCTTCCGTTTGAGGATGTCCCACAGATGATCAATAGGGTTTAGGTCTGGAGACATGCTTGGCCAGTCCATCACCTTTACCCTCAGTATCTTTAGCAAGGCAGTGGTGGTCTTGGAGGTGTGTTTGGGGTGGTTATCATGTTGGAATACTGCCCTGCGGTCCAGTCTCTGAAGGGAGGGGATCATGCTCTGCTTCAGTATATCACAGTACATGTCGCATTCATGGTTCCCTCAATGAACTGTAGCTCCCCAGTGCCGGCAGCACTCATGCAGCCCCAGACCATGACACTCCCACCACCATGCTTGAGTGTAGACAAGACATACTTGTCTTTGTCCTCCTCACCTGGTTGCCGCCACACACGCTTGTCACCATCTGAAGCAAATACGTTTATCTTGGTCTCATCAGACCACAGGACATGGTTCCAGTAATTCATGTCCTTAGTCTGCTTGTCTTCAGCAAACTGTTTGTGGGCTTTCTTGTGCATCATCTTTAGAAGAGGCTTCTTTCTGGGATGACAGCCATGCAGACCAATTTGATGCAGTGTGCGGCGTATGGTCTGAGCACTGACAGGCTGACCCCCCACCCCTACAACCTCTGCAGCAATGCTGGCAGCACTCATACGTCTATTTCCCAAAGACAACCTCTGGATATGATGCTGAGCACGTGGACTCAACTTCCTTGGTGGACCATGGCGAGGCCTGTTCTGAGTGGAACCTGTCCTGTTATACCGCTGTATGGTCTTGGCCACCGTGCTGCAGCTCAGTTTCAGGGTCTTGGCAATCTTCTTATAGCCCAGGCCATCTTTATGTAGAGCAGCAATTCTTTTTTTTCAGATCCTCAGAGAGTTCTTTGCCATGAGGTTCCATGTTGACCTTCCAGTGACCAGTATGAGAGAGTGAGAGCGATAACACCAAATTTAACACACCTGCTCCCCATTCACACCTGAGACCTTGTAACACTAACGAGTCACATGACACCGGGGAGGGAAAATGGCTAATTGGGCCCAATTTGGAGATTTTCACTTAGGGGTGTACTGACTTTTGTTGCCAGTGGTTTAGACATTAATGGTTGTGTGTTGAGTATTTTGAGGGGATGGCAAATTGACACTGTTATACAAGCTGTACACTCACTACTTTACATTGTAGCAAAGTGTCATTTCTTCAGTGTTGTCACACGAAAAGATAGAAGAAAAGATTTACAGAAATGTGAGGGGTGTACTTACTTTTGGGAGATACTGTGTATATACAGTCCATATTAGTTACGGTAGAGATGGGTCACACAGCACACATTTGTAGGGATATTGGCCCGGGTGCAAATCCTTGTATGTAAGATATAAATATATAAAGCAAGCAGCAGGTGCACTCAGCGGGACAACAGGAGAAATTTTCCAACATAGTTTAATAAATTACATTTTTAAAAGTACTTTGGAATATTTCTCCTGTTGTAAGTCCCGCTGAGAGTGCACCTGCTGCCTGCTTATATATATATATATATATATATATACTGTATACACTTTCAATGGTATACTTAAAGCTGAAACCTTAATCTGCTTATATTTAAGTTCCCTGATTCTTTCCCGGCCCACCCCCATAAACACGGTAATAACATTTTTAATGAAAGCTTTCTTTATTGAGTCTAAGTTCCCATCTATTCGGTTGCGGTTGATGCGTTTTTCAGGCACGCTTTGCTGTGCATTTTGTGTTTTTAAACCCGCGATTTGATGTGTTTTTGCATGCATTTTGCATTTTTGTGGGGTTTTTGTTTTCCTTTAAAAACACTGTATATAGCTGGTTGCTAAGAAGCGGCCTGGGAAGTCGGCTGCCGCTTCCTTAAAGTGATTGTAAAATCTTTTTTTTTTTTTTTGTTAAAAATAACAAACGTTATACTTACCGGCTCTGTAATGGATTTGCACAGAGTAGCCCGGATCCTTCTCTTCTTGGGTCCCTCTTTGGCTCTCCCTTCTGTTGGGTGCCCCCACAGCAAGCAGCTAGCTATGGGGGCACACGAGCCGCGTCACAGCTTCCTGTGTCCATTCAAACATGGAGCCGCGGCCCGGCAGCATCCCCTTTCTCTCCTCATTGGCTGACTGACTTTGATTGACAGCAGCGGGAACCAATGGTGCCGCGCTGCTGTCTCAGCCAATGAGGAGGGGAGTCCCGAGGCATTCCTGCAACATTGCTGGATCTAGAGGGACATCAGGTAAGTATTAGGGGGGGCTGCTGCCTTTATAACCACTTTAACAACTGATGTAAACAAAAAATTGCCGGCAAAAACAATTGTGAAAAAAAAGGCATGGGGTTCCCCCCCCCAACGTTATAATCAAGCACGGTTCTTTTCGTGTGAAACGCGTCAACTGATCATCATTGCAGTTTTGTCTGGCTCATGGCAATAAAGAAATTTCTACAGCATCTTTTGGATTCAAGTGTGCGAACAATCTTTTTCTTCTCTTCTTGATATTGCCTACGGTGATGAGCCGGGATTAGCACCTTGGATTGGGTGTGTCCATTTTTTGCCTGAAGCGGTGTGTGCGCCCTTGTTCTGTTCCCCCTCCCCAAAGCCCTTTGGATCTGTATTGATCTGGAGGGGAACGCCATAACGAAAAAAAGAAAAAATGGCATGAATAGGGTAGAAAGCATGCTAAACAGGCTGGACCAGAAGTTTTGAGCTACTGGGCATGTTCACCAGATGTGTTGGAAGGATCCTTGGGAGGCACATCCTCTAAAGCAACTAGAGGGGTAGTGGGGGGGGGACATATTTAGAGATCCTGGCGGGGACCAGCGAGTTAAAACTTTGTATTTAGTCTCAAGCGCCACAATATTCTGTGAGCAGGATTTTGTGGCTTGCCGGATGTGGTTCCAATCTACAATATCTAATGTCTTTTTCCAATCACTTTCCCACTTAGAGGTATAGGAAGGGGTGGAAAGGGAGCTGGTGTTGAGGTGAGAATAATGGGCTGAAATAAGGCAACGCCTTTGCGGGTCACTCTTGCATTTTATCTCAAAGAGGGACATACAGGGTTTCGGAGGAGTCTGTAGGGATTAGAGGTGTCAGGAAGTGCTTAATCTGGAGGTATCTAAAGATCTTGGAAGGGAGAATAGCATAGGAATCCCGGAGAGCAGGGAGTGGTTGGATTCCGGAAGAAGTCATGAATTTATAAGCTCGAAGGAGATTTGTGGATGACCTTATTCTAAATGAGGATGGTAAGGACCAGGCTGGATAGAACGCGGGTTTGCGAAGGAAGGAGAGCATGGGGTTATGGGGTGATTGGAGTGAGTGTTTGGACTTGAGGCAATCCCAGAAAGAAAGGGAGTGGCTGGTCACTGGGTTAAGTACATTCCGGCGATCAGGGGGGTGGCGGAGCCAAAGAAGGTTAGCGACCAAAAGGGGGCTCGTATTTGACCAACTCTAGTGCCACCCAGAGGGGTATTGCAGTGGCAGCATGATATTCAGGTAATTAGGCTAATTGGGCAGCGTGGTAGTATCTCGTGAAGTTAGGAAAGACAAGGCCGCCTCTCAATTTAGGTAGGGCCATTTTTTTAAATTTTGGCCCTGTATAGATTTGGGGGGGGGGGGACACCATGCAGTTTTTTTCACAATTTTTTTTGTGATACCAATTCTTTTTTTTACATTCAGCTGTCAACAGGGAATCCCGCTGACAGCTGACGACTCATCGGTTGTTAAGGACGTTGTGGCCGGCTTTCCGGGCCGCTCCTTAGCAAAAACACAAAAACATAAAAATGCTAAATGAATTAAAAATCGCATTAAAAAATGCAACACTTGCTTTTCTAGTGCGTCTTCATTGAATTCTCTTACACACAAAATGCATTTTGCTGCAAGAAAAAAAGTCCCTGACTTTTTCCTTTATACTGGCTTAATAAATGCATAAATTTGAACGTGTACCATAGGCAGTGGTGGATGGTGTTTTTTTTTTTTTTTTTGAGGGAGGTGGCAAACCCCCCCCCCCCCAGTTGGTTGGCCGGTCGGCGACACTCCCCCCCACCCCAGCACTTACACCCATCGGTTGCAGGCGGGCGGGTGCCTACGGGTGGTGGGCAGTGGCCAGTTTGCGGGCTCCTATGGGCAGCTAGTTGCAGGCTCCTATGGGAGGCGGGTTGAGGGCTCCTATGGGATGCGAGTTGCGGGCATTGTGATTGGTGATGGATTTAAATGAGGGACATTTTTTTTTAATAAATAACTTGTCAGAAATGTTAGACCATAAACCTCAAAGACTTTGGCCGCCACTCTAAGCAGGGTCCTACAACGCTCCAGTGACTCCTATTGATTGCAGGTGCCGGCATTAGGAGAGCTCGTCCCGGGTTTGTATGAACACACATGGGGAAAAAAGAGGATGAAATGCAACACTCAAAGAAAACCAGTCCAGATGTGCTGGAAAGTGAAAGTGTCTTCGGCCAGATACCTCCTGAGCCACATCAACGACGTGTTTCGTCCCTCCTGCGGGGCTTAGTAATAGGGGGTCTATGCACCTTCATTCAGTGCCAGGAAAAGGTCATCTAGAGCCCAGGGTGAGCATGCAAATTGCACCCTCTCAAGTATGATAATGTGCCAGCAAAAATTCCATCCCCCCGCAAAAAAAAGATAGAGTACCAATCTGCATGCTCTCCCCAAGCATAAATCCCCCTTCTTCCCAGTAGAAATCCATCCACTGCTGAAATCCTCCACCCTGGCACAAATCTTTGCCCCTCCATCCTCCCCCATCTCAAATAGTCTCTCCCTATATGCACACAGCACAATCCACCCCCCCAATAAAAAGTCTACCCCTTGAATTTCCTAAGCACAAATCCTCTCCACCCACTCCAAACCCCCCTCTTAGCACAAATATCCCCCAATCATCCCTACTAACATAAATCCCCCCCCCAAAAAAATCAGATCTTAGCACAAATCCTCTTCACCCCCTCCCAACACAAATCCCCCCAAATCACCACTCCTAGCACCCCTCCCCAAATATTTCCCCTCCTTAAACAATTCTTACCCCCTACCCCCCCAAATTCCCCCTCCCAACACAAATTCTCTCCCCCCAATCTCCTTGGGGTGTCCCCCTACCTCACATGCAGAGGCGGCTCTAGACTTTGTGAGGCCTTAGGCAAAACTTAGACATGAGGCCCCACTGTATTATGAACTGTATTAGGAGGGTACAGTATAGGGGAGTGGACAGTACAGGGGGTAGGTAAGTGGGCATAATAAAGATATATTTTCCTCAAGCAGAGCTGCTCAGGGAAGCTGCTCTCACAGATCCTACCTATTCTGGTAGGCTGTCACAAAGAGAGAAATAAAAGGGGGATGGGTGGAGAAAGAAAGAAAGAAAGAAAGAAAGAAAGAAAGAAAGAAAGAAAGAAAGAAAGAAAGAAAGAAAGAAAGAAAGAAAGAAAGAAAGAAAGAAAGAAAGAAAGATGGACAGGAAAGATGGACAGGAAAGAAAGAGAAAGAAAGACAGATGGAAAGAAAGAAAGAAAGAAAGAAAGAAAGAAAGAAAGAAAGAAAGAAAGAAAGAAAGAAAGAGAGGGGGATGGAGAAAGAAAGAAAGAAAGAAAGAAAGAAAGAAAGAAAGAAAGAAAGAAAGAAAGAAAGAAAGAAAGAGAAAGAAAAAAAAAAGAAAGATGGACAGGAAAGAAAGAGAAAGAAAGACAGATGGAAGGAAAGAAAGAGAAAGAAAGAAAGAAAGATAAAAAGAAAGAAAGAAAGAAAGAAAGAAAGAGAAAGAAAAAAAAAAGAAAGATGGACAGGAAAGAAAGAGAAAGAAAGAAAGAAAGATAAAAAGAAAGAAAGAAAGAAAGAAAGAAAGAAAGAAAGAAAGAAAGAAAGAAAGAAAGAAAGAAAGAAAGAAAGAGAAAGAAAGACAGATGGAAAGAAAGACAGATGGAAAGAAAGAAAGAAAGAAAGAAAGAAAGAAAGAAAGAGAGGGGGATGGAGGAAGAAGGAAGGAAAGAGAAAGAAAAAGACAAAAAGAATGGAAAGTAAGAGAGGGGGGTGGAGGAAGAAGGGAAGGAAGAGCATCCCCTACATCAGTGTACTCACTGGGAGGCAGGAGGGACTGGATGGATGGATGGATCAGATTCCCCTTGTCCTTTTCTCTTTGCTGGGCTTCAGTTTGAATCTTCCCGCCCACACATCCCCTTCTCTGAGGCAGAGCAGAGAACACTGCCGAGGAGAGTGGGCGGGGCAGACACAGGAGGAGAGGGCGGGAGGAGGAGGAGGAGCAGAAGCTCTCTCTCCTCTTCTGTATGGCTGTGCGGGCAGCAGGGGGAGGAGGGAGATCTGTCAGAGCAGGCTGTACACTGAGCGGCTCTCCCTCCCTGCCTGTGATCCGGAGATGTCTGTGAGCTCCTATCACACGTCTCACTCGCAGCCTGTTATCTCTCCCTGTAGCAGGGTGAGGGGACTCGGGACGGAGATCTCTGCTGCTGGAAGAGGCGGCTCTCTAATTAGGTAAACGAGCCAGCTGTGCGAGGCCCCTATGACTGCGAGGCCTGAGGCCACCGCCTATTTCGCCTAATTAGAGAGCCGCCTCTGCTCACATGATACCACAATGCCTAGAGCAGCCATCGCTCCTAACCACCCCTTCCCCCAGCCCTGCCCCCGTGCACACGGAGGGGGCAAATTCTGAAGAGAGGACATGCCAACTCCATGTAGATAGTGTCCCAAACAGGATTCAATCCAAAGACCCCAGTGCTGCAAGAAGACAGAAGTGCTAACCACTAAGCCACTGTGTAAAGTTTTTCCCTTATGATCTCTATATTCTAATTGTTCCACAGGCAGGAGTCGGCATGGGATATTAGTATCACGTTTGTTTTCCTGTCACCGGAGATTAACGCAGCTGGACCACTTTTAATTTTTAATAACCTGTTTCTGGAGACAAGCGTTGTGAGATTCAGTCATTGTCATGGCTACGGGACAAATATTAGACAAGCTCGTCCTATGCACACAAGAGGAAAGAAACATCAGTTTTTGTTGTTGGAGGAAAAAAAAATAGTTTTTCTAATTATGTTTCTGTTGAGAATCAAATAATATTTTACTATTGTAATTTCGATGGTAAATCTTGGATGGATCTTGGCACTCGAGATATAGATGACTTCAAGGCAGAGAGGAGGCACCGCGCCGAATATTTATCTCACCGCTGCCAGGAAGCCGAGTCTTTTCACCGTATTTTATCTACAGCTGTGAATGTCATCATCCCGAGGTAGACAACCGTACTTGTGTGACTCCACATTGTTTTCCTAATTTGTTGGTAAACATTCTTGAATGTTTTTGTTGGTATTTGTTGGTAGACATTCCCTAAGTCTAGAATTGCTGCACTTCTCTCTTCTACGGCTAGGTGGCCGGGTATCTGGTGGCATTAGATAAGACAAGGGCAAAGCAAGGACAGATTTGGAGTATATGGGGCATCCCAGCCAATGGGCAGGGGTTTTCTTAAATCCCTTGGCCTGCTGGAAGAACCTATATATTTGGGTGGAGTCAGGTGATCTGTGTTTTGTGCCACTTGGACGGCTGTCTGGTAGGACGTGTGTTGTATTGCTCGGGCTGCTAGGCCGGAGTTTGGGCCTATCCTGGGCACATCTGGCTGGTAGGCTGTCTAAGGGGCCTATCCAGAAGCAAGAGAGCAGCGCAGGGTTGGGATTGCGGCTTGCAGTCCAACCAGAAGTGATGGTTCTGCCGGCCAGAGAACCTGTCGTGGTCGGAGGTAGAGGGGAAGCTGTCGCCACTAAGGGCCCAACCACCTTGTTACCGGGGACCACAGTGAGTAACTGAAGCAAGTACCAGGGCAGTGTTCTCACCAACCAGGGACGGTGAAGAATTGGGAAACTTCAGCAGGTGTCAAGCAAGGGACCCAACCAGCGGAGGTGACGCTTGCAGAGCAGCCTTGTGTGTCAAGCCAGGGACCGAGCAGGCCAGTGGGGTGAAGCTTCAGAAGTATCTGGAGTGCCAAGCTAAGGACCCAGCAGAGAAGCACCGCGGGGGTGACGCTTGAGGAAGATACCACCGTGAAGATTGGAAAAGCTCAAGGGATTCAGTGGCAGTGAATCAGCGGGTCTGGTGAGAGAGACTGGGAGCTCAGTGGGTTGAGAACCTACAAGAAGTGACTGTAGAGAAAGTAAAGGAGTTTGCTACAACTTGTGTTAGGAACTGTTCTAAGACTGTTGCCATAGGAGACAGCATTCCTTCACATGCAGATGTGGTGTCTTGCTGGATGCCTTTCCCTGCATGGCCATCTACCTGTAGAAGTCTCGGAGTCTGCCAATTAACATTGCAACTACTTTAAGGGTGTCATGGCCCTAAACCCTCTCTCCCACAGTTCTGTTTAAGAGAAATAAAATCTCTTTGCATTCAAGAAGTGTCTGGCACCCATGAATCTACCTTGCACTACACCCACTATGCCTTACAACCCACTCTCTACGGAAGGATGTCAGCAGCTCTTGGCTCTGGAGGTTCTCATTAGACTAAAGGAGGCCAGGGACATTGCTACATAAAAAAATAGATATATGCTCCAACATATGCAAATCAATATGGCAATACAGTCCAACTTTAAGTGATGAAAAGATAGTAAAACAAAATCTCGTTGATCCACCAAAATCCTTTACCAAAGTGAAAGACCCCCTGTGACGAAGTCCAAAGTGACGAAACGTGTCGGAGCGTGGCTACACAGCAACGCTGAGATGGTGACTCCACGTGTACGAAGGACGCTATGAGGAGATCGCAACACAGAGTCACCTGGCATGTTTGGAATTTTAACAAGGCGATTTTGAATCTTTTATGATGTAAGTGCATTACCTTTAATAAACCGATTACCTTAAGGTGTTTTTACACTATTGGAGGCTCTCTCTCAATTTCTATCCCAACATGTGGAGGGTGTCTTTATTAATCTGGATGGAGATTGGCCTGTACAAGCGGCTCTTCAATAGCATCTAATCGGGCAATATCTGCCAGACACGAGAGTGAATGGCAACAGCATCTTGTGAGCTTTATTCTTAACCAGTTAAAGACCAAGCCGCTTTTTGAGATCTGTTGTTTACAAGTTAAAAAAAAACTTTTTTTGGCTAGAAAATTACTTAGAACCCCCAAACATTATAAATCTTTTTTTCTAACACCCTAGAGAATAAAATGGCGGTCATTGCAATACTTTCTGTCACACCGTATTTGCGCATCGGTCTTACAAGCGCACTTTTTTTGGAAAAAATACACTTTTTTGAATTAAAAAATAAGACAACAGTAGCAAGTTAGCCCAATTTTTTTAAATTGTGAAAGATAATGTTACATCAAGTAAATTGATACCCAACATGTCACGCTTCAAAATTGCGCCCGCTCATGGAGTGGGGACAAACTTTTACCCTTAAAAATCTCTATGGGCTACGTTTAAAAAATTCTACAGGTTGCATGTTTTGAGTTACAGAGGAGGTCTAGGGGTAGAATTATTGCTCACGCTCTACCGATCGCGGCGATACCTCACATGTGTGGTTTGAACACCGTTTCCATATGCGGGCGCTACTCACGTATGCATTCGCTTCTGCACGCGAGCTCGGCGGAACGGGGCACGTTTAAAAAAAAAAAAAATTTTCTCATTTATTTTACCTTTTATTTTTTATTTTTACACATTTTTTTTTTAATTGTGTCACTTTTATTTCTATTACAAGGAATGTAAACATCCCTTGTAATAAAAAAAAACATGTCAGGACCTCTTATATATGAGATCTGGGGGTCAAAAAGACTTCACAACTCATATTTACACTAAAATGCAATTAAAAAAAAAAATGTCATTTAAAAAAATAATTTAAAAAAAAAATGGCCCTCCGCTTAAAAAACAAAAAAATAAAAGTCAGCAGCTACAAATACTGCAGCTGCTGACTTTTAATAATCGGACACTTACCTTTCCCAGGGTCCAGCGATGCGGGGGAACGAAGCCCCGCTCGTCTCCCCCTCCGCTCGGCGGCACCGGCATTGTAAATGTGGGCGCCCGGGCTGCGAAGCCACTGCGCATGCGTGAGCCACTCCGCGCGCCGTGACTGGCCGCGCAATCATCTGGGACCTGTCGCATGTCCCAGATGATTGCCTTTAGGGAGGGGGGAGAGCTGATCTCCATTCCTGCGCCGAGGAAAGTGACTTCAGGAGCCCAGGCGCCGAAGGAGGCAGATTACGAGGGACCCCCTAGCAACAGGCATTAAAGAGGTGAGTAAAAAAAAAAATTCTCCAAATGTTTTTTTTATTTTTTTTTTTTCATGCACATTAATGATTTTTTTTTTTGGGTGGAACTCCACTTTAAGAGCTATGGGCGGAAGTGACGTTTTGGTATGGTATGGAGATGGGTGGGGGTCATCTTCTCCTCACTCATCTCCATGCCCAGCAGGGGTGAGCACCCGATTGCCTCCGCCGCAGCCGACGGCACTAGTAAGCGGCGGAGGGCACCGGAGCGCGGCGGTAGGGGGGGCCCTCTCCCGCTGCCGATAAAAGTGATCTCGCGGCGAATCCGCCACAGAGACCACTTTTATCTGAAATCGAACCGCTCACTGAAGAAGAGGATAATGGGGTTATGGCAGCTAGCTGCTGCCATAACAAAGATACTCCTCTTCAAAGTACCGACGTATAAGGACAGTGGGCGGTCTGGAAGTGGGACGGTGGGAGTGGAATTGGCGCACATCACTTTGGTGAAGGATTTTGGTGGATCAATGAGCTTTTGTTTCACTATCTTTCCATCACTTTAAGTTGGACTGTATTACCATAATGATTTGCATATGTTGGAGCATATATCTATTTTTTATCTATTTTTTGGATATGCCATATGGACACTTTTCATTATGTACGGGTATTTTATGTTGATCATTTCACAATGCTAATATTTCGGAGATTTGTAGATTAATTTAGTGCTCTACTGTGGAATTATTTCTCTCTCTCTTTTTTACATTGACATTTGTTTCACCTCAATTGCATGTTTATTGAATATTAAGTAGCAGCACAAACAGGTGTTTTTTTCATTAGCGCAGTGCCCACACATATAAGTACCAGGACAGGGTCGTCCAGTGCCCAGGGCAAGAATACTAAATCGCGCCCCAACTCCCCTCTGTTAACCTCGTGCCGACCGCCTGCCGCAGATATACTGCTGGCAGGGCCGGTACAAGACAGGGGCGGAAGGGGCGGATGCCCCGGGCGGTACAATTTGCAGGAGGGGGTGGGGGGGGGCGCAGGTGAAGTGTTGGCATTGGGTTTCACAGTACACACCAGCCGGTGCCGCTAATAGCTGTGCCTGTACTGTAGTCGTCTGTACCTGTCCCTGTAACAATGTGCCAAGTCTAGACAAGCCTAGACAGAGACAGACCGCACCCGCCCTTCCCTGGTAAGCGCTTCACTCCCGTATGAAGAGGCTTCGTAGTCCGGTCCCGGTGTCTTGCCGAGAATGTTCCCTCGGCGGATAAGTTCCCCCCTGTACTGCGCAGGCGCAGCGCCTGCGCAGTACATACTACTCTCAGCCGCCGGAGATAGCCGAAGCTCAAATGCTTCAATCAGCTGTACACGGCGCCTGCGCTCTGGGTCCAGGTTCCTTCCCCACCATCCAAGTGGACCTAGAGGGGGAATCTAAAAGTGCCGAGCGTAGCGAGGGGCCCTCTTCCAGGCGCCGTGTACAGCTGATTTTCAGCTGTTGTGCTTCGGCTATTTCCGCCGATACCTACTGCGCAGGCGCAGTAGAGGGGGGAACTTATACGCCGAGCGGAACTTTCTCGGCAGAACACCGGCGGCGTGACGTCACTTACAGCCAGAGGCGGGATGGGAGGAGCATAGAGAGCTGCTGCCGAGGCTGCGACCTGGAGGTGGAGGAGCCACCGAGGAGGAACCAGACAGCAAAGTGTGTATATGATTGCACAGAATTAATCACTAAACAGATAATGATTGCCAAATGCCATCTGCAGTTTAATAAAAGAAATGTCTGGATCAGATGAGGGGAGGAGGCTGGTGGGGGGGGGTTAATTACCAATGCTACCTATTTTTAATTTCGGCAGGGGGGGGGGGTAATGTACTGCCACCGGTCACTGATGCATTAGTGGCTGACCAGTGGCAGTACATTAACCCCCTCATGCTGCATATTACCGAAATTAAAAATAGTAATGGTAATTAACCCCCCAGCCTCCCTCCCCCATTCATTTATTAATCTGCAGCAGGTTTATAAACAAACTGGGTCCGATTGGGGGAGGAGGCTGAGGGGGGGTTAATTACCAATACTATTTTTAATTTCTGTAATATGCAGCATGGGGGGGTTATGTACTGCACCTGGTCACTGATGCATTAGTGGCTGAACAGTGGCAGTTAATTAAAGTGATACCAAAGGTTTGTTTTTGATTTTTTGTAAAAAAAATAACAAACATGTCATACTGCCCTCCTCTGTGCAGTTGGTTTTGCACAGAGTGGCCCCCGATCCTCCTCTTCTGGGGTCCCTCAGCAGTGCCCCTGGCTCCTCCTCTTCTCAAGTGCCCCCCATGGAAACCCGCCCTCCATGGGGGCAACCGTGTGGGCACAGTTTTCCATCTTCGCCCTGGGCACCGCATGACCTTGTCCCGGCACTGTACTGCGGCAGGTTGCATCTATTGCACGAAACAATGTACCTGTACATCATTTGCTGCAATGGAAAGCGGGGGGGGGGGGGGGGCACATGCTGATTGGACAGAGGGGGAGCCAATCAGCGGGTCCCACGGACGCAATGTCCACCGGGACCCGCCGACCGTTCCCCAGAGAGGCAGAATGGCGGTTTGCCTCTATATACAGTACAAGGCAGATCGCCGTTCTGACAGGGGAGAACATGAAGATCTTTGTGTTCCCTCCAGTCAGACCATCCCCCACACAGTTAGCAAGCACACCCTAGGAACACACTTAACCCTTTGATCGCCCCTGGTGTTAACCCATTCCCTGCCAGTGTCATAAGTACAGTGATAGTGCATATTTTTAGTACTGATCACTGTAATAATGTCAATGGTTCCCAAAAAAGTGTCAGAGGTGTCAGTTAGGTGTCCGATTTGTCTGCCCCAATGTTGCGGCCCCGCTAAAAAAAATTGCTTATCGCCGCCATTACTAGTAAAAACATATAAATAAATTAAATTTCCATAAAGATATACCATAGTTTGTAGACGCTGTAATGTTCACGTTTATTGGTATTTTTATTACCAAAATCATGTAGCAGAATACATATTGGCCTTAATTTTTTTTTTTTTTACATTTTTTTATTGGATGTTTTTTATAGCATTTTCGCTTAGGGGTGTACTCATTTTTGTTGGCAGCGGTTTAGACATTACAGCGGAGTTCCACCTGGGTAAAAAAAAAAATACAATTAGCAGCTACAAATACTGCAGCAGCTGACTTTTAATATAAGGACACGTACCTGTCCAGGGAGCCCGCGAAGTCGGCACCCAAAGCCGACCCCGTCCCTCAGCTCCGGGTGCAGGCGCCGGCATCCTTACTAAGGGAAACATGAAGTGAAGCCTTATGGCTTCACAGCCTGTTTCCTACTGCACATGCGTGGGCCGCACTGCACTTTCTGAATGGTCTCCATTGTCTTCTGGGACCTGTGTGTCTCCCAGAAGGCATTGGGGGAGGGGGGGAGGAGAAGGAGGGGGCGGACATTACGTAGTTCGCCACACAATATTGCGGCAATCTTTCCCTGGAGGTGGGAGCAGATACCTGGATTTGACAGGTATCCACTCCCCCCTCCCCCCTGAAATGTGCCGGGGGGGGGGGGAATCCGATTCCTGGAAGTTCCATTTCTGGGTGGAACTCCGCTTTAATGGCTGGGTGTTGAGTTATTTTGAGGGGACAGCAAATTTACACTGTTATACAAGCTGTACACTCACTACTTTACATTGTAGCAAAGTGTCATTTCTTCAGTGTTGTCACATGAAAAGATAGAAGAAAAGATTTACACAAATGTCACTGAGGGGTGTACTTACTTTTGTGAGATACTGTACCATCTGATAACCTTGATTAGATATTTTATCTACTTGCAAGTAACTTTGGGCGCCATGACTGTGAAGGAACCGTCCCAGCACCCAGCTTTGGTGCTTCCATCATTATACAGCTTCCTCCAGTCTGGACATAGATAAAAGATGTTATAGCCGCATAGTATACAAGACTAGCCGACAAATAGCTTGTATGAAACTGGAACTTTATTGAACAAACTCACACAGAAGATATAACCCACAGGAGGACATTATCCCTCCTGATCATATTACCCAAACAATACAAACTGCACACGGGAATATAATTACCATCATATACTAGAAACACTAAGTTGATTAAACGCTTAGCCCCCCAGACAATGTTGTGATTATTCAGATATCCCACTACAAGTCAGACTTTCCGTCCCCGAGGTCACCACAATAGTTTGCTGGCAGACATACAGAACAATAGGTGAGTTAATTAGCACAATAGTTACATAGTTACATAGTAGGTGAGGTTGAAAAAAGACACAAGTCCATCAAGTCCAACCTATGTGTGTGATTATGTGTCAGTATTACATTGTATATCCCTGTATGTTGTGGTCGTTCAGGTGATTATCTAATAGTTTTTTAGACCACCGCCTGTGGAAGGGAATTCCACATCCTTGCCGCTCTTACAGTAAAGAACCCTCTACGTAGTTTAAGGTTAAACCTCTTTTCTTCTAATTTTAATGAGTGGCCACGTGTCTTGTTAAACTCCCTTCCGTGAAAAAGTTTTCTCCCTATTGTGGGGTCACCAGTACGGTATTTATATATTGTGGGGTCACCAGTCCGGTATTTGCATATTGAAATCATATCCCCTCTCAAGCGTCTCTTCTCCAGAGAGAATAAGTTCAGAGCTCACAACCTTTCCTCATAACTAAGATCCTCCAGACCCTTTATTAGCTTTGTTGCCCTTCTTTGTACTCGCTCCATTTCCAGTACATCCTTCCTGAGGACTGGTGCCCAGAACTGGACAGCATACTCCAGACAATAAATACATCACCACAGTGATCTCACCCCACCTCAGACTAGTAGGCAACCACATCTCTGCTTGACCCCTCTGTCTGTCTGTTTGCCGTTGCCAACTCCAGCCTGAACCTGACTACTCAGCTGCCTACTGCTCTGTTCCTGGCGTGCCTGCTAGGGACCGACCTGGCTTGCCTGACACTGCTCTGTATCCAACCATCCTTATACCTGCTGTCTGCTACCTGCCAACCTTGTGAACCGCCAGCTTGCCAAGTACCTGCTGCCCTGCGTCACGATCCAGCCTGCATCCGAGTACGCACAGACCTCTCATCTGCAGCCTTCACCATCTGAACTTCTAGGCACTTGTACCACTCCCGGCTTCCATGCCTCCTGTTCACTTTATCAGGAGTACCAGGCCAGAGGTGTAGGAGATCACCTTCCTCTCCACGTCAGGCTCCATCTCCAGGTACATGACACCAGGCCCTTTATACAGGCATGCAGCCTTAGTGACCAATAAAGAGGAGGCAGAGACCATGCACCCGACCCCCTTCCTGTTTACAATTTCACAAAAAAAAGTGTACATGCTATACATACAATAACCAAGCAGTAATGTCCCACAAAATAAATGTTCCACAACAATCCTCTCCCACTGATACTCTGTCACAAGTTACCACCCCCCCCCGACCGGCTACTGAATATAAACGAACCATCTGGGACGCTTGCTGATGTTATTGACCAAATTTGGTCAATGACATCACCCGGGATCCCCAGCTGGTTTGTTTACATTCAGCTGCCACTCATTTGCGGCGATGGGGTCTTAGAGGGTGGACGCCATTGTGGTGGTGGTTGTCCTGTGTTTGTGTCAATGGGTCATCATTTATTGTGATTAATGATGGATCTTCATCACTGGATGATTGAAATTGGGATTTAGAGATTTTTCACTTACTTCTTAACAGGTGCTTGTGCTTTTATTCACAGTTTTTTGTGAGTAAATAACCAGGGGTACTATGTACCCCTTATTATTCTCGTAGGAAGGGTGGGGAGAGGGGGGGCTATTCACAATTGGGCTTCCAGATTCTGATGAGTCCATCCTATGAACATGAGGACAAGGTGCTTGTCAGGGGGTTCTCCCTGGCAAGATATCCTCCCCCATGGTGTGGGCCTTGGCCAAGTGTGGTTCAAGAGGCGGGAACCATATGGGGCTTTTTCTGGGGCAAAGTCCCCCGCAGTTTTTGTTTGTATTCATTGATAAGTGTCTAAGGTGACAAAATGAGAAAGCTTAAGGTGCTGCTCCAGGTTCCAAACCTAATTGACTTACGCTGAAAGGGTGCCAACGTGGAAAGAGCCCATCCTGGCTCAATATGTACACATAGAAAGGAAGAAAAACCAAACACCTCACTCCAAAGAGAACGCAAGTGTCAGTGAAAGCAGCTTCAGCCCGGCTCCATTCAGGCCATGCTCCCGACGCGTTTTACCACACACACACAGGACATCCATGATTAAGCCCTGGATAAGGGTCTGATATGCATTTTGGGAAGAATGGTAGACATTTATTTAGTTTTTCTGTTTCTTTTTCCTACTGGACACTCCTCCGGGATAAGGGTTTTGTATAGAAGTTGAGGGGAAGCCCCGGCTGTTTTGTTTACAAACATATAAAAGCAGCCAGAAAAAAGCATTTTGTTGTAAAAGATTATTTTTTCTTCCTATATGTAACTTTTTCTGTTGTACGTCCTACAGGTATGCCACTTGATGTGCAGGTTTATGGCGTCCTCCAAGCATGTTATTTAAAGGAATTGTGTATTTTTTAATGTTACCCTTTAAGCCCTATTAAAAGGCTCACTCTTCAATGGACTGTGTTTTTATTTAAAGAAGCATTGTAATTAGCTGAATTTCATTTGGTATCACCCTCTTGCAATACCCTGTACAGCAGAACTCAGGCTGGTGTAGCACCCTCCTAGTTAGGTTGCTAGGATGTTAGCTAATTTAGTTCTTTTATTTGGCTCCTCTGTATTAAGTGGAGAAGTTGTTGATTGCTTCTGTCTGCTCTGCATCTCACAGACTGCAGATTTGATTGCTCTCCCCTGCCTTCCAGAAGCTTAATAGAGGGTTGAGCAAGGAAAATTTCAGCCTGAATATGTATTTTACTCTAGCGAATCCCTGGGGAGGTGTGCCCAGAAGGTGGTTGGAGAGGCATATAAATAGTTTGGGATTTGGAGAAGCAGGGTCTTCCTCTTCTCCCTGTTGAAAGGAATCCCTCCCATCTGGATGCCCCCACCTTCAGCAGCTATCCTGATTCCAGCAGTTATTTATTGAGGTCCCAGGTGTGGCAGAGCTGGGGACCTATTTCTAAGTACCCCTTTTGGTGCTAATCAAGGGATTCCTCACCTGGGAACCTGGTCTGGAGCGCTCACTTCAGAGCATCTGGTGGATATTGAAAGGAGGCAACCGGTGATCCTGTGACATTGTGAGTACTGACCTGAGCTCAGGCTTCTAGTGTAAGTGTGCTGCATCCCCTGGGTGGACAGGCCAGTGGAATTTCTGCCTGGGATAGCTTCTAAGTAGGGAGCTCAGTCTCTGCCATCCATACTTGCTCCTTCATAGAGTCTGCTCAGAAAGACTTAGCAAGGTGAAGTGTCCTCCTGCAAATAATCAGAGAATCTGGAGTATCCCATATCACCCTATACCCTCTCCAAATTCTTCAGCAATAAAGATGATAAAAAAGCATCCTCTAGACCAGGGATGTCAAACTCAATTTTTTTTCCAATATAATCAAACCCAATTCTATTGCAGGCCACATCAGCAGTATAGTTTCAGTATAGGGCCGGTTGTATCTGGGGTGTGTTATGTAGAGAGTGCAGGGTTCAGGTGTGTGCTGTTACAGAGTGCAGCGTTCAGGAGTGCATTATGTACAGAGTGCAGGGTTCAGGAGTGTGTTAGGTACAGAGTGCAGGATTCAGAGGTGTGCTGTGTACAGAGTGCAGAGTTCAGTGGTGTGCTTTGTACAGAGTGCAGAGTTCAGGGGTGAGCTATGTACAGAGTGCAGGGTTCAGGAGTGCATTATGCACAGAGTGTAGGGTTCAGGAGTGCGTTAGGTGCAGAGTGCAGAGTTCAGGGGTATGCTGTGTACAGAGTGCAGGGTTCAGGGGTGTTCTGTGTACAGAGTGCAGGATTTAGGGGTGTACTATGTACAGAGCGCAGAGTTCAGGGGTGTACTGTGTACAGAGTGTAGGGTTCAGGGGTGTTCTGTGTACAGACTGCAGGATGCAGGGGTATACTGTGTACAGAGTGCAGAGTTCAGGGGTGTACTGTTTACAGAGTGTTGGGTTCAGGCGTGTATTGTGTACAGAGTGCAGGGTTCAGGGGTGTACTGTGCACAGAGTGTTGGGTTCAGGCGTGTATTGTGTACAGAGTGCAGGGTTCAGGGGTGTACTGTGCACAGAGTGTAAGGTTCAGGGGTGTACTGTGCACAGAGTGTAAGGTTTAGGGGTGTACTGTGTACAGAGTGCAGAGTTCAGGGTTGTACTGTGTACAGAGTGTAGGGTTCAGGGGTGTACTGTGTACAGAGTGCAGGGTTCAGGGGTGCACTATGCACAGTGTGCAACCCCAAAAGAGTTCCACCATCTTCCAGCTGAAAAACTGGGTGTGAGGGCCACATGGCAAGGCCTGGTGGGCCGGATTCGGCCCTTGGGCTTTGTGTTTGACATATGTGCCCTAGCTTGATTATTGAACCAGAATGAGTGAAAGGCTGCTGTGTGCCTGGTGGCCTCTGCACTAACTCTGGGGAAGGTCCAGTTAAATTACAGCAGCTCCTTCGGACACGGGCAGAGGAAGAAGCAGCACAAGGAGCCAATCAGTTGTGCTACATGTTCGAACAAGAAACATTCTGATAGCAGGAGAGGGCAGGGGGACAAGGACATGAGCTCTTCATTGTGTTTACTTTGTTTTAGGTCAGAGAGGTCAGTGGTGACATCTCCCATACTTCTCCAATGACAGGTTTCCTTTCTTGTTCCATTTCTAGTTGTGGAGATAGACTTATCAGTTGAATGGCGATGATATTTCATACACAGCTCGATTTAATACATTGCAGGCCCTGGTTAAATATGAACACATGAAGGTTATCGCCGGCGATGTAATCTTGCTGAAGTAATATCACTGACTAAGGGGGTTATACATCACTCCAGGAGCTCCTCAGCCCCTCGAAAATCTTTAGCTCCCAAGACATCAAACACATGGTAATACTCATTTCCCATCTCCCGTGACATCTAATCATGCTGAATATCTCGCTCTTGTGCTGAGAAAATAACTTCAGGAATCTTTCTTTGATATATATACCCTGTGTAATCTACAGCGTCTGTTAAGCAAAGTTAAATGTGTTTGCTTTGCTTGTGGCACTCGAGTTTCCAGATTAACAGCCAGTTATTAAAAAAAATAAAATAAAAAATCCTATTTAAGACGCACTTAAGATTTGTCCTGGGTTTATTTTGAAAGAAATGTCACATGTAAGATCTCAATGTTCTACTGCAGATGGATACAATGAGTTTACCGATAAATAATTACAATGTAAAACACCTTATTATAGTGCCGCTAAATCACAGCATGCTACAATTTCTACTGAACACTTTTTTAATGTATACTACTGGATCCGGATCAGCCAGGCCTTCAAAAATATAAAACATCCTTTTATTTTATATTAAAAGATACGTAAAAACCTACTGTGGTATTGGGGTGATTACGTGGTAGGTGCTTTCCCATTGAGTTGCACCAGTTCAAACTGTATTTTAGGGCATGGCAGCCCACTTTTATTAAACAAAACTGAAAAGTTCACATAAACATCAATTGACCATGCAATGGTTCATCCACATCAACATGAGTAGTCAATGAAAATGCCGAGCCACCTGACTCCCTTGTCAGTAGCACTGCTGTTCTTCTTACCAGTCCCTCTGACTGTATTTTCCAGCTCTTCTTGTTCTCTTGGCTCACTCAACCTCTAGTTGCAGCGCCCTGCTTGCACAGTCCAACCCTGGCCTCTGGATAGCGGTCCCCTGACACCCCAATAGGAGCCGACCTAACTCCTGTAATGAGACCTTCTGTCTCCTGGCACCTCTGACTCCTGGTTGAGACCTCTTGTCTCGTCACTCTAGCCTTGGCCACCTCTGACCCCTGGTGGAGACCTCTTATCTCTTGACTCCTGCCTGGGGTGCCTCTGACCACTGGATGAGACCTCCTGTCTCTTGACTGCTGCCTAGGGCGCTTCTGACCACTGGGTGAGACCTCCAGTCTCTTGACTCCTGCCTGCGTTGGCTCTGACCCCTGGTTGAGACCTCCTGTCTCTTGACTCCTGCCTGGGGTGCCTCTGACCACTGGGTGAGACCTCCTGTCTCTTGACTCCTGCCTGAGGCACCTCTGTTTTCTGATTGAGACCTCTTGTCTCTTGACTCCTGCCTGGGGGGCCTTTGAACAATGAGTGAGAACTTCTGTCTCCAACATGTTGTCTTCAAACTGGTAGTCTTGAGCTTTCTTCAGGCTTAGGTATATAATGACCCTGCACGCCTACATGTACTTACACAGGCTGCAAGCATCCAGTAAAATCCGGACACAGGGTTCAAGGTTCCTCACACCCAAGACACTTTGGAACCTTCAAGCTCTATGCCCCAATCCAAGTTTACAGAATCCAGGGAGAGCCAAAAACACAGCTTTTTCTGCTCAGAAACGATAGTCTGGAACCTCACATTAAGCCTTTATGCAAATCCTTTGTCATTTTCTCTTACATTTTCACAGTGGCAGGGCCTCGTACTGTAACAATACCCATGTGATCCCAAAGTCATATTGGCAATTCCTTTTCTATGCTGGTCCTTAGTTGGGTCAGCTTTGACCCTTTATCTATTGTGTACAGGTAGTACAATGACAACAGCCCATGGTGGGTGACAAGATCGCCTGAGGTGCAGAGACTAAGCCCCGGCTGGTCTTCACTGGAGCCCCTGATGGTGGAGATGGGCCGTGAGCCCTAGTGGTCCTTGAAGCTCAGGGCATGTTAAAGCAACACCCCCTTGCAGAGGATGCAGGCTTACCCAAGGCACGCAGTTTAAGTATCAGCTGGTCTTCACCAGAGCTCCTGATGGTGGAGATGAGCTGGAAGCCCAAGTGGTGCCTGGAGCGCTTTGCTTCAGACTAGTACAATATTGTGTTACAACACCCCCTGGTGGGTGATGTGTGCTTACCCAAGGCACGGAGACTAAGCACCAGATAGTCTTCACCAAAGCTCTTGATGGTTAAGATGGGCCAGGAGCCCTAGTGAGTCATGGAGCTCCTTGCTGTGGGCTGGGCTGGTACCAGGTTATGGACCTCAAGATTGCCCCACCATGGAGTGAGTAAGGACAGGAAGGCTACAGTAAGGATACTGTATACTATATATATTGGTCAAAAGAGTAGTTAGAACCTGGGCAGAGGTTAGGGCAGGCAAGAGAATGGACAGGTCCAGGGGAAGGTCATGATCAAGCACCAGGTGAGAGAGTGGTCAGGTTCAAGAGCAGGTTGTGGGCAGGCAGCAGGCAATAGAGTAGTCACAATACTCCAAGTCGATGAAACAGGCAATCAGTAGTATGGTATAGCTTATTTACACAAAGCAGAGTATCTGGCAAGAAGACATAGCACCAACCACTTCCAGCATTGAAGCTTAAATTTCCTTGGGTCAGAGGCCACAACCAGCGCCATTTTAGAGAGCTCTAGAAGTCCTAGCAGGGATTCTGCAAGTAATATTGGAAGTGCTGGCAGGGATTTTGCGACTACCATTGGAAGCACTGGAAGGGATTATGCGAGCACCGTTAGAAGTACTGACAGGGATTTTGCAAATACCATTGAAAAGACTGTCAGAAATTCCATGGGTACCATTAATAGTTCTGTTGGAATCCTGCAAAGACCATTGGAAATAAGGGTGGGGATTCCCTGAGTTCCACTGAAAGTACTAGGAGGGATTCTTGAAGGCATGGAAGGGATTCTACGAGCATTATTGGAAGTGCTGGCAGGGATTTCCTGAGTACCATTGGAAACTGCCCTGCCAGTGATTCTGGAAGTCCTGGTAGAGTTTCCATGAGTACCATTGGTCGTTTTAGCAGGGATTCTGCGAAAACTATTGGAAGTACTGTGAGGATTCCCTGAGTTCCACTGGATATACTGGCAGGGATTCTAGAAGATATGGCAGGGATTCTGCGAGCATCATTGAAAGTACTGGCAGGGATTCCCTGAGTGCCCCAGGAAATACTGTCGGGAATTCTGGAAGATATGTCAGGGATTCTATATGCAACGTTGGAAGTACTGACAAAGATTCTGGGGTCCTGGTAGAAGTTCTGGTGGACCTGGAGGTCAGAGAAATCATAGAAATGCAGAGATGAGAGGTGTAGGAGTGTCTCTTGGAAATGCAGAAATGACCAAGGAAACATGCTCCTAATAGGTACGGTGAATCTACTGTGAGAACCAGACATAGACACTCGCTTAAATCTTCTTTTTCTGGCTTTTCTTTCCCACGTTTATTAAAACAAATTTGAATAAATCGCAGGGTTTTCCTTACAGGGAAGCAATTCTCTGCCACAAATCAGCTATTCATCAGCCTCCTGGCTCACAGTGGCAGCGCTGCTGCTCTGGCCTAACTCTTCAGGCACTTTGTATCCTCCAGACAGTCTTCAGACCCAATCGTTGTGCATATACCTAACAGATCCTTTCTTCCCCTGGCTCCCAACTGTCTCCTAGGTGGACCCCTCCTGACTCCTGGGCAGAGACCTTTTCTGTCCACAAGGGTAGAGCCCTGAACCATAGTCATGCCTCTAAAAGTCCTGAAAATACCCTCCAAACTGATGGAAAAAACCAGGACCAGGTGTTGGAGACTTCATCCCTCCCAAGTCTCTAGGAAGCCTCCAGTCTCCAGAACCCAAACATGGTTTTACTAACCTCTGAGCTAACTGAAAATCCAGTTTCCTTTATGTGAGATATGCACCCTGGAGCCCCTCAGCCTGTCTGAATGAAAACCCTGGATGATATTGAACCTTTTCACACCATGGCAGGGTCACACCACCCAAATATTAATGCCTACGAGTCCATGAATGTTTATTGCTTGTTCAGCGTTAGGACAATAAGAGCACTCATGGTTTTATGTATGCATCCAGTGTTTAGATCTAGACATGTGCATGACGAAAAAATGTGTTGTTTGGTTTCGTTTTGATTTGTTAATCTAGTTATTTCATTTGGTTAATTCGGTTGATTCATTCAATTCGTTTTCAGAATTCGTATTCAAAATTTTCAAATTTTCTTCTAATTTACCAATTTTTTTCAATTCGAAATTATCAAATCGATACATTTTCAAATCGGGCGAAACGAAAATTTATATTGTTTTTGATTAGAATACAGCAAAGTGAACAAACAACAGAAAAATCTTCACCAAATGACTACAGCGACTCTTTAAATCACCTTTGGCTTAACAAAAACAGCAATTATTTCCAAATGGTCCTCTAATGACACACACAGTCTTTGATTTTAGCAAAATGTGTAGTGAGAATTCGACTGGAGTTAAATGTAAAATTCGATTCGAATTTCAGTCCGAAATTCGGACAAATTTCATTACATTATTCGGAGCATTTGGTAAAATTTGTTTATATTGTAATTCTGGTATTCGGATATATCCAAATCTCCGAATAATGAAAAATTTGTCCGAATATTAATTCGGAATGAAACGAACCGCACATGTCTATTTAGATCAGGGGTCTCAAACTGGCAGCCCTCCAGCTGTTGCAAAACTACCAGTCCCATGAGGCATTGCAATGCTGAGGCAGAAGCATGATGGGACTTGTAGTTTCACAACAGCTGGAGGGCCGCCAGTTTGAGACCCCTGGTTTAGATGCAGTATTACAGTGCAAAGGATAAAGTAATCAAAATGTAGCCATATCATGTTTGCCATTGTTATAGACAGAAATTGAAAGAGTATCAAAATGTTTTTGATTAAATAGGTTATTACAGTGAATACAAGAAGAGAACAAGCATTTTATTTTTTTTTTAATTCCTTTTTTAGTTTAGTTATATGGTTAAACCCAAGATTTCATTACACATTGACGTTTTTCTTTTTTCTTTTTTTTTTTATGTGAATTAGAATTGCTTGTTTAAATTGATCATAGCTATTTATATGGAAATTATTATGAATATTTTAGTTTCATGTGGGTTGTCAGAGGTCACTCAAACAAATGTGGCCAACATTTCCTAAAATTAGCCCCCCCCCCCTCAAAAAAAAAAAGGGGGAGGGGGTTCCAATACACACTAATTAAAAAATGCAAACCCTTCCCCTCATTTCTGACCACGCCTTCTCATCTAGAGCTTTAATCAGATAATATAAATTTTTTATTGTATACATTGTTGTGAAATATTGAAAAAGAAAACAAATCTCAGCTTATTTGAAAGGAGAACTTTGATTCTGAAATGTATCTCTCCTTTATGTTAGGTAAACAAACATTGATGTTTGTAGTCAGAAGTCTTTATAGGTTACAATTTGCAGTCAATAATCTGAGGCTATTCCAAAAACATAAAAGCTTTATTGAATGGAATTACAGAGATTTATTCTTTCTATTGTTTTCTTTTTTTTCTCTCCTAATAAAACCAGTAAAACAAGAATATAGGTATTCAAATCAGTTTCCAGAGTTAGGAGATTTAAGAGATAGCCCTGATGATTCCAACCACATCTGCTGCCTTTGCCTCTTTCTCTCTCCCTCCCTTTTCTCTCTTTCCCCCTCCATCCAGGCCCGGATTTACTCCCTTTGCCGCCCCAAGGCCGGGTCCTTCAATGCCGCCCCCCCCCCCCCCACACACACACACCACCATTCTTGCCCTTTATCGATGACTGCTACAATAGATCAATTAAAAACATATCTCCACATACGAGAACACTGAAAATAACTGGCTTTAATTGTACAGACTTAAGCCCCTTTCACACTGGGGCGGTGGGGGCATCGACAGCGCTATTTTTAGAGCTGTTTTACCGTCATTTTTGTGGCTGTATTCGGCCGCTAGCGGTGCAGTTTTAACCCCCGCTGGCGGCCGAAAAAGGGTTAAATCCGCTCGTACAGCGCGGCTATAGCCGCGGTATTACCGTGGTATAGCCGCGCTGTCCCATTGATTTCAATGGGCAGGAGCGGTTTAGGAGCGGTGAATACACCGCTCCTTCACCGCTCCAAAGAAGCGGTTGGCAGGACTTTTTTTACCGTCCTGCCAGCGCACCGCTTCAGTGTGAAAGCCCTCGGGCTTTCACACTGAACAAACAGCGGAGGCTGTTTAGGGGCGGTTTGCAGGCGGTATTTTTAGCGCAATACCGCCTGCAAACCGCCCCAGTGTGAAAGGGGCCTAAAAATACTTCAGGGTAAGCACGCGAGGGGTAAGGATTTTTTGCGGGCAATTTTTCAGGGCAATTGCTGGTGTTAGTGCCTCAATCATCCCCGGCACCATGGTTGTTATGGTGTCAGGATGATTGAAACACATTACTTCTATCATTACATTGTAATGTAAAATGAAATAGTTCAACTCACCATAATGCAGAATCATTGGGAGCCCTGAGCATGTCACTTGCCACGCTGCCTGCCACCAGATGGAGATGTCACTTGCCACTATGTCTGCCACCAGATGGAGATGTCACTTGCCACGCTGCCACCAGATGGGGATGTCACTTGCCACTATGTTTGCCACCAGATGGAGATGTCACTTGCCACGCTGCCACCAGATGGAGATGTCACTTGCCACGCTGACGGTCACCAGATGGGGATGTCACTTGCCATGCTGCCACCAGATGGAGATGTCACTTGCCACGCTGCCACCAGATGGAGATGTCACTTGCCACGCTGCCTGCCACCAGATGGAGATGTCACTAGCCATGCTGCGTGCCACCAGATGGAGATGTCACTTGCCACACTGCCTGCCTGCCACCAGATGGAGATGTCACTTGCCACACTGCCTGCCTGCCACCAGATGGAGATGTCACTTGCCACCCTGCCTGCCTGCCACCAGATGGAGATG